>NW_011494928.1:1423201-1460250 GCF_000754665.1 Bison bison bison
TTTGCAAATAAATGGGAAATCATGGATGTATAAATAGGACGAAATATTATGAAAATATTTTAAGAGCAGGCTTTCTCTTTAGTAGACTAAATTATCCCAAATCCATTATCATTTTCTCAAAGGCTTCATTTTGCAATTGCGAGAAATGAATCTTCAGTAAATGCAATTGAGTTGATAGTACCTGCATGCCAGCTCTGAATTATTTCCAGATACGCACTGTGAAGAAATCCAAAGAAGTAGAAAAAATGCAGCAATGTCTAGCAGTTCTGGACCTCGTGGATTAGTTCCCCAGATAGGTGATGTCTTTTGTACCTGCATTAATAATCAAGGTGGTGCTTCTTCCTGATGGTGCAGGTGGTGGAATGTAGGCACAACCTCTTTCCTTTAAATGAACACGGTGGCAGATCTCACCACCAGAACAGAGGCAAACCCCTTCTTCACGCACCTCATTTTACCAGGAACAATAATATGTATAACTCAAACCCTGCCTGGGCTAGGGGTGCCCATGTTCCTCCCCATCTAGACAGGAGAGAGCTATTTTAGCTATACTTTTTTCTATTCATGTGAGTAGACAGGGAGATACTTCCTTCTATATCTACCTCTAGACACTAGGTGATCATTCAGTTACTTGGATGAATTGAATAAACAACTAAATAGAAAACTGAATAGAAAATGAAAACAACTTAGCAGTTTTATAATGCTACGTTACTGTCACATGAAAAACTACTGGACATGTTCCTTTGGAAATGAGGTAGATTGTCTTTTCTAACTCACTGGAACATCTGCAATGTGTATGAATTAGGAAACAATAAAATAAGTATGTTATGTTTCTGATTGCATTACTGGTATTTGATTCCCAGATAGTGCTAGTGGTAAAGAACTCTCCTGCCAAGCCAGGAGACTTAAGAGAAGCGGGTTGGATCCCTAGGTCCAGAAGATTCCCTGGAGGAGGACACAGCAACTCATTCCAGTATTCATGCCTGGAGAATCCCTATGGACTGAGGACCCTGGAAGGTTACAGTTCATGGGGTCACAAAGAGTCAGACACAACTGAAGTGACTTAACAGGCATCCACATAGGTATTCCGTTCAGAGAACAGGAAATAATATATATATATATATGTATATGTTGAGTTATATGAACAACAATTGTATAATTACAGCATGTTTTTATCTGGGAATGAAAGACACCATTTGTTCACAGATCATGTTCTTTGAGCTTTAATTCCTTTTCCTTTCAGTTCACTAGAGGATCTCTAAAAAATGTTATTTACCTTTCTGACTTCAACTTGTCTCACTCATATAGCAAATTGATCTTAATAAGAGATTAAGTTTCAATACCATTCACCATTTTCTGAGCATCAACAAACATTCAGTTCAATCCAGTTCAGTTCAGTCACTCAGTCGTGTCCGACTCTTTGCGACCCCATGAATCGCAGCACACCAGGCCTCCCTGTCCATCAACAACTCCCGGAGTTCACTCAAACCCATGTCCATTGAGTCAGTGATGCCACCCAGCCATCTCATCTGTCGCCCCCCTTCTCCTTCTGCCGCCAATCCCTCCCAGCATCAGAGTCTTTTCCAATGAGTCAACTCTTCGCATGAGGTGGCCAAAGTACTGGAGTTTCAGCTTTAGCATCAGTCCTTCAAATGAATACCCAGGACTGGTCTCCTTTAGAATGGACTGGTTGGATCTCCTTGCAGTCCAAGGGACTCTCAAGAGTCTTCTCCAACACTTCAAAAGCATCAATTCTTCGGCACTCAGCTTTCTTCACAGTCCAACTCTTACATCCATACATGACCACTGGAAAAACCATAGCCTTGACTACACGGACCTTTGTTGGCAAAGTAATGTCTCTGCTTTTGAATATGCTATCTAGGTTGGTCATAACTTTCCTTCCAAGGAGTAAGCGTCTTTTAATTTCATGGCTGCAGTCACCATCTGCAGTGATTTTGGAGCCCAGAAAAATAAAGTCTGACACTGTTTCCACTGTTTCCCCATCTATTTCCCATGAAGTGATGCCAGATGCCACTTTCTCTTTCAACTATTAATCATCCTTTTTTGGAACAAACAACTAGAAATCAGTGTTCATAGACTAGCTGTGATTAGATGTAATTATTGAGAGTCTATGATTGGCAAATCACTGTTACCAGATTGTAGAGATTAAAGAGTGACTAGGTAAGACATGATTCCCATTTTCTTGAGATTTACCAACTAAGAAATTAACCTTCCCCCCCACCCCCCACCCCCCCCGCCACACAGATACACAAAAATGAATATCTGTTGTTTTTCAGTCATGAGTAAAATTTATGGTTTGGCCACTGTTGTAAAAGTGAGGAAAGGGAACTTGTCAGTTTATATTTCACATCCAGTTGGTTAAATTTTTAGTTGTTTCATAAAACTGTTTAAAATGTGCTATTTACTACAAAGTGAAATAAATGCGATCCCAGGTACTCCTTTTTTCATGTTTATCTTCTCTCACTCTAGCTCTCACTGTTATTCTTTCTTTTTCAAGCTAACTGTCATTCACACAACAGGAGACTAAGAAGAGACTCCTTGAGTGTGAATATTAATACAGAAAGGCAGTGCCACCAGTTAAGATGCCTCAGGGAAAAGTGATTAAAGACTTCAATAAAGCGACAGAAAATCACGTGATATGGAAGGATTTTGTCTAACTCTTCACTTTCTGTTAGTTTCTTTGTTTCAGAGTAGTTTTTTACTGGGGGTCTTTATTTTATTTTATTTTTACTTCTCTTCATGCTAACCTAGAGGAATTTTCTTGCAAGTTAAGCAACAGCTTTCCTGAAATGCATGCAAATTTTGTTAAGTTTTTTCAGGATACTTCTAAATTTCAGAAAATATATAGACTTTGCAGTTTTAAGAAGGAATTTGCTAAATGAATTGACAGGCATCCAGTTTTACAATTACGTTCAGGGAAATATTGCTTGCAAATTACATGATTTTCCTTGCCTTCATTTGGTGATCAATCTCTTGATAACAAAAGGTTTATTTTACCATACCTTTCATATATATTTATCTGCCTCACTTTCCTATATCATAAGAAGTAATTATGGAATTTTTAAATTAGAGAAACTGTGGGTGTGTGTTTGTGTGTGTGTGTGTGTGTGTGTGCTCAGTCATGTCCGACTCTTTGCAGTGCTATGGAATGTAGCCTGCCAGGCTCCTCTGTTTATGGGATTTCCCGGGCAAGAATATTGGAGTGGGCTGCCATTTAGATTATCTAATTCCTAAATTTGCAGTGTTTGCACCAGTCAAAACAAGTTCTCTTTTTTTCATTTATGGAAATTACTTCTGAAAAAAAATCCTGCCTACCAATAAATGGAATAATAGCTTTCATATTTTTATTAAAGATGTCTGAAATAAATAGCAAGTCCAGTATATGTAAACTGACTAATATCAAGCCACTTACTGCTGCTGCTGCTAAGTCGCTTCAGTCGTGTCCAACTCTGTTCGACCCCATAGACGGAGGCCCACCAGGCTCCCCTGTCCCTGGGATTCTCCAGGCAAGAACACTGGAGTGGGTTGCCATTTCCTTCTCCAATGCATGAAAGTTAAAAGTGAAAGGGAAGTCGCTCAGTCATTTCTGACACTTAGCGACCCCATGGACTGCAGCCCACCAGGCTCCTCTGTCCATGGGATTTTCCAGGCAAGAGTACTGGAGTGGGATGCCATTGCCTTCTCCAATCAAGCCACTTAGGAAGAAATAAATTAAATGTTTTGGGGTTAGTCTGTGTAACATTAAAGGGTTGATATAGTTTTTATTAGATTTTCCCCAAACATTGCTAGTATTTCATATTCCTTAATTAATTCTTCCAAAGGGATATATTGGTATTGGGTTGACCAAAATGTTGGTTTGGGTTTTTCTGTAACATAGAATCTTTTGGCCAAAAACCCAGTATACAGGAGACTTCAGCTGTGGAACTTATGGTTCAGCTAGCCAACTAATCTGTTTATAAATTAGAAGCTACATATAATCTGGAAACTCAAATGAATGGCACACTGTGGAAAATTATAAGGCAAATTATTGTCATATTTTAAAACTGCTTAAGTATAATACATTCAAAAAATTACACAAAACATAAATACATAAGTGAACTGAGACAGAATGAATACCTTTGTAACCACTGACTACTAAGAAACAGACTATTTCCAGTACTACATTAGTGCCCCTTCCAATCACTCCCCGAGCCAGAAGCAAAAGACATGTGTACTATCAACATTAGTAGATAATGCAAAGCTCATTTCCAAAATCATGGCAACTATTTGAACCCCCACTAATAGAATATCCCAATTTCATTCCTAACAGTTCTCTTTGCATCAACTTTTTTTCATACATAGTACTTTGGGTATTCTCAATTTTAGTATAGAATGAAAGCTCATATGATTTAATTTTTATTTCCCTCTTTACAAATAATATTTCCAATTTTTAATACATTCAATGAACCCTTTTTTATGAAGTTCCACTACTAGATGCACAACTTATAAACATGTACTTATCTATGCAAAAACATATATATATATATATATATATAAGAATGTTGATAGTTATTAATAGTCCAATACTGTAAATTACCCAAATATCCATCAATACTAGATAATTATGGAGAAGTCACACAATGAAACATTACAGAGAAATGAGATGTATGAAAACAATTTAGCAAAATAAGAGTCTTATTTTTGTATTGAGTTGGCCTTTCTCCTTATTGATTTATAACCATTCATTATGCATTTGAATGCAAGTCCTTTGTCAGCTTATGTATTATAACTATCTTTTCCCATTGAGTGGCTTTCCTTTGGACTCATAAATGACAACTTTTGATGGACATAAAGTTCTAATTTTAATGTTGTTCAACTGATCATTCTTTACTTGTGGCTATAATAGCCACAAAGGTATTTTTTGCCTACAAAGGTATTTTTTGCCTACAAAGATCCGTCTAGTCAAGGCTATGGTTTTTCCAGTGATCGTGTATGGATGTGAGAGTTGGACTGTGAGAAAGCTGAGCACTGAAGAATTGATGCTTTTGAACTGTGGTGTTGGAGAGGACTCTTGAGAGTCCCTGGGACTGCAAGGAGATCCAACCAGTCCGTTCTAAAGGAGATCAGCCTTGGGTATTCTTTGGAAGGAATGATGCTAAAGCTGAAACTCCAGTACTTTGACCACCTCATAAGAAGAGTTGACTCACTGGAAAAGACCCTGATGCTGGGAGGGATTGAGGGCAGGAGGAGAAGGGGACGACAGAGGATGAGATGGCTGGATGGCATCACCGACCCGATGGACATGAGATTGAGTGAACTCTGGGAGTTGTTGATGGACAGGGAGGCTTGGCATGCTGCAATTCATGGGGTCGCAAAGCGTCGGACATGACTGAGCGAATGAACTGAACTGAACTGAACTGAAGGTATCTTAAGTCTAATTTAAAAATCTTTCCTTTATTTCTAGATCTCCTCTATTGTCTTTTTTATTACTATAAATGTTTGTATTATTTTGCCCCATTCTGCCAATCTTTTGTCTTAAGATTCTTAAAGCAAAGTATCTGATAGATACCATTTTCAAGATCAAGGTCATTACACTGCTATTCGAATGCCAAGAAATACAAGAAGTACTTTGTACTAACCCTAACCCTCTGCCTTACCATTCATATGATCCTAAAACTGTCACCTGCCAAGGCCAGAAACGGATGGATCACTATAAACCCTTACCTCACATACCTGTTCCTTGGAAGCAGCATTGAACTGATGCCCCCTCTTTGATATCTTTTCACTTGAAATTTCTCTTACTTAGAATTCTATATTCTCTATTATCCAACTTGAAATTCTTAGCTCCCTCCATTTCTCCAATTCAAAGGTCAGATTCTACCCTAAATTAATACAGCTCGGCTCCTTTGGCCCTCCAATATCATACCAGCACATATATAGTTTATAGGGCTTCCCAGACGGCTCACTGGTAAAGAATTTGCTTACCAAGCAGGAAAAGTGAGTTCAATCCCTGGGTTGGGAAGATCCCCTGAAAAAGGAAATGGCAACTCACTCCAGTATTCTTGCCTAGAGAATCCCGTGGTCAGAGGAGCCTGCTGGGCTACAGTCTATGAGGTCGCAAAGAGTCAAGCACAACTTATTGACTAAACACAATAATGTATTTTACAACCAGAGTGATATTTTAAACTCAAGTCATCCCTCCGCTCAAAACCTCTTAATGATTTCCGATCACAATTAAGGTACAGTCTAAAGCACATTGCAGCATTTACAGTGTTCTTCATGGTCTGGCCCATGACTACTTCACCAACCTAAAGTCTGGCTACCCTTCCCCTTTGTCATCCCTACTCTAGCTATATGGGGTGCTTTCTGTTCTCAAAATATGTCAAATGCATGCTCACCTCCTGGTTGCTGAACTTTCTTCTATGTTCCCCCCATCCAACACCAATATTCCCCCAACCCAACCCCATATGCTTCACTACAAATCATCTTGAAGTTAATTCCTTGTCGAATCTTTCCACGAGCACTCCAGACTCCTCCTTTCAAAGACTACAATAGATCCCTCTATTATATCTTTTCATAGTATCCCACTCTTCCATTTTTATTGCATTCCTTACTTGTGTCATTAGGTGTCATATATTGGAGGTCCCTGTTTCTTGGGGTTTCATTAAGTATGGTAGCAATATTATTAATAGGTAATATCATGATGAAATAGTGCATATCAAAAACAATGTATAATCTGCAAAAAATGTCCCATAAATGTTGTGAGAATATTCTGTACTGCCAACTGCCTTAAGTTCTCAAGCTTAAAGATCTTATGCTTTCATTTTATCACCATCAGTACATAACATAGTAGATATTTTGAAAGAAATTGTTAATGGATGAGCTGATTTTCCAAATGGAAATATTGAAAGTTAATTTCTGAAAACCCTCAAAGTGGAATAATCACCCTCCATGCTATTCAATGCTACTCATTAAAAAAAGCAAGAAAGGAAAGAGGAAAGAAAGAAAAGAATGAAGGGAAGGAGGGAGGAACAAACACGACAACCACAGACTGCTAGCCTTTGTAGTCAGTGTTGCAGATGTCACAGGAGCCAGGCAAAAACCGAAAATAGCATTCTGAATAAATATACTCTGTGAGAGTCCTTTGGACAGCAAGGAGATCAAACCAGTCAATCCTAAAGGAAATCAACACTGAATATTCATTGGAAGGACTGATGCTGAAGCTGAAGCTCCAATACTTTGGCCACCTGATGCAAAGAACTGACTCATTGGAAAAGACCCTGATGCTGGGAAAGATTGAAGGCGGGAGGAGAAGGGGATGACAGAGGATGAGATGGTTGGATGGCATCATCGACTCAGTGGACATGAGTTTGAGTAAACTCCAGGAGATGGTGATGGACAGGGAAGCCTGGCATGCTGCAGTCCATGGGGTCACAAAGAGTTGGGTACAACTGAGTGACTGAACAACAACTGTCTTCTAGATTACAAACATTAAAACAGCTTGTAACTTTAAAACATTAAAACAAATATAAAATGGCTTGTGACTCATTCATAATCAAGAAATTAATGTACTAATATTCCAGTGAGTCATTAGAGACATTTAGGTTCTCATGCAGTTTAGGATGTAGAGTCTCTAGGTCAGAACTTACGTTACTCATTTAACAGCTCTTGAAAGCAGATTTCTTCACTTAAAAACTCTTAAGTTTCATCTAAACATGAATCATAATAAACAATCTTCTTACAATTTGACACTCACAGAACCATTTCTTGAACATAACTTCTGAGCACTACAGCAACCAAAGATGAGATGAAGTGTTACTATCTCCATCTTACAGAGCTATATAGTCAAAATGATATTTAATTAGCCAAGAACACATAGTTAATAAGTAGCAAGACAATCTTTGGAGAAGGCAATGGCACCCCACTCCAGTACTCTTGCCTGGAAAATCCTATGGACAGAGGAGCCTGGTGGGCTGCAGTCCATGTAGTCACTAAGAGTCAGGCACGACAGAGCGACTTCACTTTCACTTTTCACTTTCATGCATTGGAGAAGGAAATGGCAACCCATTCCAGTATTCTTGCCTGGAGAATCCCAGGGACACAAGAGCCTAGTGGGCTGCCATTTATAGGGTCACACAGAGTCGGACACGACTGAAGTGACTTAGCAGCAGCAGCAGCAGCAGCAAGACAATCTTAACTAGCTTAAAATCCACTCTTTGCTGCACAAAACTGTGATCACAGTTTTGGGTTTCTACTGCTTTATCCATCTAGTGACTTGTCTCTAATATTACTTATTTCTACAAAAGCATGAACACTAGTCCCCTTAAAAAGCTTAGAATTTACTATCAAAAGCTCATAAAAAAACTTAAAAATGTATATATTTTCCAAGCAGCCAGATGAAAGGAAAATCACCAATAATGTAGCTAATGCGTATTGGAGTATCTGGTTATTGTTCTTCATAACAGATATACTATCTCCTGGAGGCTTTCAACCCTATGATAGGTATTATTACAAGCCTCACCTTGTGAATGAGGAGACTCAGGCACAAAGACTGAACAATTTCACCTGTCATACATAAATCAGTGATGGAGCCAGAATACAAATGCAGGCCAAAGTACTGACCCCTTCCCCAGGAGGCTCTATCACAAAGCAAATAGAACTTTGATCTGGCTCCAGACACAGCCAGCATAGTCAGGTGAAGGATTATTTTTTAAGAATCTCAGAAAGTTGTACCATTTTCAAAGCCTGAAAGACTATGCCCCACAGAGTATCAGCGTGAGGTCAGCCCTCACTCAACAGTCATTTCAATTTTCTCTGATTTATTATCCACAGTTATTTTTCCTCCTAACCTTACAATTTCTCTTAATGAGAAAGATAGACAAGAAAATAAAATTGTGAATCCCAGACCGAAAGAAAAATTGTTTGGGGATAAGTTTAAAGAGCTATTTTGATTGATCCATTTTGGCCTCAACAAAAGCACATCGAGGCCAACAATACCTATTTTCTAGGCTTATAAGGATTTAGTATCAACCTTCAAAGCAAAGTAGTCACACAGACAATAGCCATGTAGAGAGCAGGCAGCAGAAACAATGTAGAACAGCACAGACATTGGGCAGTAAGTAAAATGGCACCATTTCAAATCACCTCAATCTTCCATTGTGAAAAACGGCCATAAGGTCTATCCTGCTTGCCTTACCCAGTTGTAAGAATGAGGTTAATTAACACACTACATAAGCACAAAGTTGGGTAGTAGTATTTGAAGGATCAAAGCTGTAGGCAAGTGAAAAACAAGACTCCAGTTTATCTGAAACAGATAAAGATAATATCATTATGATAATATCAATATGATCAAGATAATATCATGATATGTGCTTATTGCTAATGCAAACTAAGTTATCTGACAGCTGGACTCAGCTCCTACAGGTGTGTCACACAGCTGTGCTGGGGGGAGGACCAGACACACTTCTGCATCGCAATCTCTCTCTGTTTCTCCTGCACGTGCATCATTAGCAGTATTGGCTGAATGGAGTCAAAGACAAGGAGGAGGAAAGCTGTCAACAGAAGACAGACATCACCATCCCAGAAATAAAAATTAAACGGTGGGCTGGGGTGGGTGGGGGGAATCAAGATGGTAGAAATCTGAACATTTGATTCTGAATGAATTCCACTCATAGTCTCAATCTGCATTTAAGGACTTAGCCTCCCCATAAAATGTGGCTCTCTGATAACTACTTCTCCTTTGTTCTCCTGGTCTGAGCCCTAAGCTGCATTGATGGCAAAGTTTAAACTTTCTGGTTTCCAGCTGAGGCAGGGGCAGGAATGGTGCAGTATTAGCAGCAGCAGCAGTAAAAGGACATGATTCATACGGGATGAGGAAAGGGAAAGCCCTGTGCTCATGCTTTAATTTCCCCAGTGTGTGCTATCTGCCAGCTTATTGCCTTGCCTATAGGCACATTAGCTAAACCAAGAGCTTGAAATGATTCTTACCATCCCAAGGAGGTAAATGCTGCCAAATATTTCCATGCCGTCTTTAGGAGCTTTCAGAGTTCAAAGATCCCCCAAGATATTTATGCCTTCTTTTTGGAATTTAGGCTGGTGGTTCTCTACAGAAAAATCATTTTTATGAGATTAAAGCCCCTCTTGGCAAATCTATTCCCATTATAAAGGACAAAAATATTTATGTTCACAATTGCCATTTCCTTCATGTTTGTGAAACTAGTTCACTTTATGTCTTACTCATTGTTTTTTTCTTTCACCTGCCTTTCTAACCTTAAAGACGGCTAGGTCTCGGTTTTCTGGAAAAACAGTACTTCACTGAGAACCATATGTGCATACAGGTTGAGATGGCCTATCGTTGGCAGAGAGGAGCAATACCTTTAAACTCATTTTATTCAACACCAACCTGTGATGCCTTCTGACTTTCCACCTGAAAATCATGTATCTCCACATTGAGTAAGCATATCTAGAGGAAGATAACAATTCAAAGGCAAGACTTCAAAGAATTCCGAGAAGGTAAACCCAGAAGAGAGTAGAAACAGAAGTTGGGTTCAAAGACAACTGTTAAGAGTAATCCAACTATTTCTTATTTTAGCCATTCTGACCAACCTAGACAGCATATGAAAAAGCAGAGACATTACTTTGTCAACAAAGCTTTGTCTAGTCAAGGCTATGGTTTTTCCAGTAGTCATGTATGAATGTGAGAGTTGGACTATAAAGAAAGTTGAGTGCCGAAAAATTGATGCTTTTGAACTGTGGTGTTGGAGAAGACTCTTGAGAGTCCCTTGGACTGCAAGGAGATCCAACCAGTCCATTCTGAAGGAGATCCGCCCTGGGATTTCTTTGGAAGGAATGATGCTAAAGCTGAAACTCCAGTACTCTGGCCACTTCATGCAAAGAATTGACTCCTTGGAAAAGACTCTGATGCTGGGAGGGATTGGGGGCAAGAGGAGAAGGGGATGACAGAGGATGAGATGGCTGGATGGCATCACTGACTCAATGGACGTGAGTCTGGGTGAACTCCGGGAGTTGGTGATGGACAGGGAGGCCTGGCGTGCTGCAGTTCATGGGGTCTCAAAGAGTCAGACACAATTGAGCGACTGAACTGAACTGATAGGCATATTGTGATAACCCATTGTGGTTATAGTTTGAATACTCCTAATGGTTAATGATGTTGATCATTTCCATATATTCAGCTGTCATTATAAATATATCCGCTTTAATGAAATATTTCCTAAACTACCTATTTTCTAATTGGATACATTATTTTTTTATTGTTGAGCTTTGAAATAATTAGATATTGTGGATATGAATTCTTTGTTGAATATGTAGTTTAAAAATATTTCCTCCCACTCTTTGTTTATTCTATTTTATCAATTATTCCTTTTGTGGGCTGTGGCTTTTCCATCAAAGCTAAGCATTTTTTACTAACTCTGGAATCTCCAAATTTTCCTTTTTCTTTTAAAGGACTTAAACACTTTTATATTTTACATTTAAGTTCATGAACAATTTTGAGCTTTTGTATGAAGTGTGAGAATTGGATTGAAGTTCATCTTTTCTCCCTATTAATGTCCACCCACTCTACTACTATTTGTTGAAAAGACTATCTTTCCCCCATTAAATTGCTCTTGCATCTTTGTCAAAACTCTTTTCAGCATGTTTGTGTGAGCTCTGTGTTCTAGTCCATTGATCTACACATGTATCCCTCTACCAGGACCGCACAGTTTATTATTGTACTGTAGTTGTATAATAAATATTGAAACTAGGTGGACTGATTGCTTCCACTTTTTTCTTCTTTTTTCAAACTTATTTTTAAGTAGATTTGTAATATTATGTCAATTTCAAATATGCAGTATAGTGATTCAGTATTTTACAGATTTTACTCTATTAAGTCATTATAAGTTAATGGTCATAATTCCCTGTGATGTACAATGTACCCCTGTTGTTTACCTGTTTTATACATGGTGGTGGTGGTTTAGTCACTAAGTTCTGTCCAACTCTTGTGACCCCATGGCTCCTCTGTCCATGGGATTCTCCAGCCAAGAATACTGGAGCGGGTTGCCATTTCCTTCTCCAGGGGATCTTCCCAACACAAGAATCGAACCCGGGTCCCCTGCATTGCAGGCAGATTCTTTACAGATTGAGCTACAAGGGAAGATCAGTACCTGGTAGATTGTATAACTTACTCCCATACCCCTAACTTAATCACTCCCTCCTTTTTCTCTCTCCTCTGGTAACCAGTAGTTTGTTTTCTACTAGTTCCTTTTCTTTTCCTTATAAATTTTAAATTAATTTTGCATATATCTACAAAAAGTTTTGTAGAGTTTAGACAAGAGGTGTGGTAAACTTGCATACCAACTTGGGTAGAATAGACATCATTTTTACACTCAGTCTTCCAATCTAGAATCATAGAATGTCTATTTATTTACATCTTATTTTATTTCTTTCATCAGCATTGTGTCCTGTGCACATAGTGCTGAAAATATTTTGTTAGATTTACACCTATTTCTCTTTTTCACCAGTTTTTTAAAAAAAAGTTTATCATAGTTGATTTACTATGCTAGTTTCAGTTGTACAACAAAGTGAATCAGTTACACATATACATACATCCACTCTTATTTTAGATACTTTTCCCATAGAGGTAATTATAGAGTACTGAGTAGACTTCCTTGTACTGTGCAGTAAGTCTTTACTAGTTATCTATTTGATGTATAGTAGGCAATGGCAACCCACTCCAGTACTCTTGCCTGGAAAATCCCATGGATGGAGGAGCCTGGTAGGCTACAGTCCATGGGGTCGCGAAGAGTCAGACATGACTGAGCGACTTCATTTTCATTTTTCACTTTCCACTTTCATGCATTGGAGAAGGAAATGGCGACCCACTTCAGTGTTCTTGCCTGGAGAATCCCAGGGATGGGGGAGCTTGGTGGGCTGCCATCTATGGGGTAGCAGAGAGTCGGACACGACTGAAGCGACTTAGCAGCAGCAGCAGCAGTATGTATATAGGGCTTCCCTGGTAGCTCAGTTGGGAAAGAATCCACCTGCAATACAAGGGACCCCTGTTCAATTTCTGGGTCAGGAAGATCCCCTGAAAAAGGGATATACAGAGATATCCTGGAGAAGGGATAGGCTACCCTCTCTGGTATTCTTGGGCTTCCCTTGTGGCTCAGACAGTAAATAATCAACCTGCCATGTGGGAGACTTGGGTTGGGACGATCTCACGGAGGATGGCATGGCAACCCACTCCAGTATTCTTGCCTGGAGATTCCCCATGGACAGAGGAGCCTGGCGTCTACAGACCATGGGGTTGCAAAGAGTTGGACATCACTGAGCAGCTAAGCACAGCACAGCAGTGTATATACCAATCTCAATACCAACTTTAAATGGTATTGTACTTTTAAATTGAGGTCCACATGTTCATTGTAAGTGTGTAGAAATAAAATTGATTTTTGTATGCTTATCCTGTATCCTGCAAACTTGCTCAACTCACTAGTTTAAGGCATTGGTTTTTAACTTTTTGTGGAGCTTCTTTGGGATTTTGTACTTAAACAATTATGTCATATACAATAGGAGCAATTTTATTTTCTCCTTTTCTGTTGATATTGCTTTTATTTTCTGTATTTTTTATTACATTGACTGAAAGGTCCAGGATTGTGTTGAGTGAGAATAAATCAGCATCTTTGCCTTTCTCCTAATCTTAGGGAAGCACATGCAGTCTTCCAGGTTAAGGATAATGTTAGTGAAAATTCCAAAGGTAATTTTTGTCAAACTAAGAAAGTTATCACTATTTTTCCAGAAGCTCTTATAAATTAGTGGGGAATTTTGTTAATGCTTTTTCTGCATTAATTGATATGCTCATTGATTTATTTCTCTTCAACCTCTTAATGTGGTGAATTGCATCAGCTGATTTTTTAATATTGCATCAGCTTTTCATCAGTGTGATAAAATCTGCTTGGTCATTATGTATAGTTTTTTTTTTTATCTATCTATAAATTTCATTTGCTAATATTTTGTTGAATTTTGTATCTACAGTCATGAATATATATGTCTACATTTTCTTACTTTGGAATGTCTATGTCTGGTTGGGTATCAGGATAATAGTAGTTTCATAAAATCAACTGGGAAGTGTTTTTTTTTTTTTTTTCTTATTTTCTGGAAAGAAATGTATAGAAGTTCTGTTCATTCTTCCTTAAATACTTGATATATTTCCCCAGGGAAACTAAGTCTGGAGATTTCTCTTTTGGGAGAATAATAATTATAAATTCAATTTCCTTAATAATTTTAAAGCAATTAAAATTATCTATTGACTGAGTTCTGGTATTTTTTTGTTTTTTTTCAGGAATTGGATCCATTTTCTGTCATAAATATACTATCATATTTATTTGTAGAGATTTTCATGGTACTTTCCTAATTATTGTTTTGATGTCTGTAGAATCTGTAGTGATATTCCAGTTTCATTCCTGATATTTGAATTTGTGTCTTCTGTCTCTCTCTCTTTTTCTTTTCCTTTGTTAATCTTGGTAGAGTTTTGACTATTTATTAATATTTTCAAAAAAACAGCTCTTTATTTCATTGATTTTTCTCTATTGCTTTCAGCTTTTAATTTCTTTGGCTTCTACTTTTATCTTTATTATTTTCCTTCATCTGTTTGTTATGGGTATTTTGATCTTTTTATAGGTTACTAAGGTTGGAGTATAGATGACTAGTTTTAAATTTCTTCTTTTCTAATATATACATTTAGTGCCATAAATTTTCATCAAAAAATTTGATGAAATTTTTTCAAAAAATTGGAAAAATTTTTTCCAAAATTTCCAAAAAATTTGATATATTGTATTTGCATTCTTATTCAGTTCAGTGTATGCTTTTTAATTTCTTTTGAGACTTCCTTTTTGACTCATAAATTATTTGGAAGTATTCTACTCAGTTTCCAAATGTTTAGAGATTTACCTATTATGTCTCTGTTGTTGATTTGTACTTAGATTATTTTGTAACCAGAGAACACACTTTTATAATTTTTAGAAATATTTAGTTTTTATTTATTATTGAGGTATACTAAACATACGTGAAAGTGCACATGTCCTACTTGTGTTGCTCAGTGAAATATTTGTGTTGTAAGAACCTATATCAAGAAATCAGCATTTGCAGAGCTTTCTTATTTTTTTTCATTTACTACTCCCAGAGCGCCTTCACTTTCCTGACTTCTACATGCTGCACGTAATATGTGGATATTCTTTGTCAGCATAAAGCATTACCACTTTATTAGTATTCTAGAATTGACTTTTTCTAATGTGTTATAATATAAATAGCATACAACTTATCATTTTAAATGCTATCTACAAGGAGATAGCAGGTTTGATCCCTGGTTTGGGAAGATCCTCTGGAGAAGGGAATGGCTACCCACTCCAGTATTCTTGCCTGAGAAATCCCCTGAATAGAGGAGCCTGGCAGGCTACAGTTCATGGAGTTCCAAAGAGTAGGACATAACTGAGTGACTAATGCTTTCACTTTCATACTTGTAATTGTTTGAAATTTACAGAGATTTGTTTTATATTCCATGATATTGTCTATCTTGGTATACAATCTATGTGTACTTGAAAAGTATGTATTCTGAGCACTATGGATAGAGTGCTCTCTAAATGCTTATTATATCCTATTAATATATGTTGTAGAGTTCTTCTATCTCTTTGATGATTATAAGTCCAGTGATTCTGTCAATACTTGAGAGAGGGATTTTGAAGTTTTTAACTATATTGTTGATTTGTCTATTTTTCCTTTCAGCTCTGTCAATTTTTGTTTGATTTATATCTTGACTGCCTTCTTGTTGCATACATAGGACTGTTATGTCCTTTGGTAAAATGACCTGCTTAACATAAATAATGCTCCACTCTGTCTCTAAAGTTTTTCTTTACTCTCATTTATTTTATTTAATATTAATAATTATAGTAATTACTAATAATTAATGTTAATTATTAAAATATATTTATATATTAATAATTATTATAAAAATAGCTCTTCCTGTTTTTCTTTGATTAAACTGTGTTTTATATATCTTTATGCATCTTTTTATTTTCATCATAGCAAATATTTATATTTAACATGACTTTCTTATAGACAGCATATAATTATATCATGTTTTTCAATTCATTCTTTCAAGTTCTGTCTCATAATTGGTTTATTAGAAAATGTATATGTAGTTTATTCATTGTCATATTTTGGACTAAAGTCTCACATTTTATCTTTTGTTCTCTGTTCTTTTGGGTTTTGTTTCTCTGTTTTCTTTTTCCTGCCTTCTTCTAAACTAGTTTAATATATTTTACAGCTTGATTTTGACTTATCAACAGTGTTTTTAGTATGTCTCATTATATTTTTAGTGGTTCTTCACTGTCTTGCATTATATATGCATATACACTAGTCTACTAGTGTCATCATTTTTTTACCAGTTAAAATGAAATATTAAGATCAAATTGCCAACATCTGTTGGATAATAGAGAAAGCAAGACAGTTCCAGAAAAATATATATTTCTGCTTTATTCATTATGCCAAAGCCTTCAACTGTGTGAATCACCATGAACTGTGGGAAATTCTTCAAGAGATGGGAATACCAGATCACCTGACCTGCCTTCTGAGAAATGTGTATGCAGGTCAAGAAGCAACAGTTATAAACAGATGTGGAACAACAAACTGGTTCCAAATCAGGAGAGGAGTATGTCAAGGCTGTATATATTGTCACGCTGCTTATTTAACTTATATGCAGAGTACATAACGAGAAACGCTGGGCTGGATGAAGCACAAGCTGGAATCAAGGTTACCGGGAGAAATATCAATAACCTCAGATATGCAGATGACACTACCCTTATGGCAGAAGGCAAAGAGAAACTAAAGAGCCTCTTGATGAAAGTGAAAGAGGAGAATGAAAAAGCTGGCTTAGAACTCAACATTCAAAAAACTAAAATCATAGCATCTGGTCCCATCTCTTCATGGCAAATAAATGAGGAAACAATGGAAACAGTGAAAGACTTTATTTTCTTGGTCTCCAAAGACATTGCAGATGATGACTGCAGCGATAAAATTAAATGACACTTGCTCCTTGGAAGAAGAGCTCTGACCAACCTAGACAGCATATTAAAAAGCAGAGACATTACCTTACCACCAAAGGTCCATTTAGTCAAAGCTATGGTCTTCCCAGTAGTCATGTATGGATGTTAGAGTTGGACCATAAAGAAAGCTGAGTGCCAAAGAATTGATGCTTCTGATCTGTGGTGTTGGAGAAGACTCTTGAGAATGAGTCCCTTGGACTGCAAGTTCAAACCAGTCAATCCTAAAGGAAGTCAGTCTTGAATGCTCATTGGAAGGACTGATGCTGAAGCTGAAACTCCAATACTTTGGCCACCTGATGCAAAGAAGTGACTCATTGGAAAAGACACTGATGCTGGGAAAGATTGAAGGCAGGAGGAGAAGGGACAACAGAGGATGAGATGGTTGGATGGCATCACCAAGTCAAAGGACATGAGTTTGAGTAGGCCCTGGCATTTGGTGATGGACAAGGAAGGCTTGCGTGCTGCAGTCCATGGGGTCACAAAGAGTCGAATGTGAATGAGTGACTGGACTGAAAAATCAAATATACAAACCTCACCTTCCTTTACATTCCTTCAATTTCCTTCATTTATAAAAAATTTAATTAGCTATTTCCTCCAGAAACATTTAGAATCACATCAGACTGTGCAATAATTCTTGTTTCAATTTTCAAACAGAATTAAAACATAAGAGGAGGAGAAAAAACTATTATGTTTACTCATATTTTGCATTTCATATTCTTTCTTCTTTCCTGGATGTTCCCAAGTTCGTATTGCTTTCATTCCCTTTCTGTTTAGAGAACATTCTTTAGCCATTCTCTTATAGTACAACTACCAGCAACAAGTTCTCTTACGCTTTCTTCATCAGAAAACGTCTTGATTTCCCCTTTCATTCCTGAAGGGTATTTTCACTGTGTACTGGAACTGGGTTGACAGTTCTTTTCTTTTAGCACTGAAAAATAGTATCACGCCACTTCCTTCAGTCCTTCAGTTTCTGATGTGAAAGCCACTGTCACTCAACTTGTTTTTCCCTAGAAATGTTATTTTGCTCTCACTGGCCTTAAGAATTTTTTCTCTGTTTTCAGCTTTTATAAGTTTATTTATGATGGGCTTTGGCATGGATTTCTTTGGGTTTGTACTGTTTGGAATTCACTCTCTAAGTTTTTCTTCTCTAAATTTAATTATCTCAAGGCATATACATTATGATAATTTAATAAATGTATTCCATGCGAAATGGTTAGTAAAACCAAGCTCATAAACACATTCATCTCCTCACATAGTTACCACTCTATTAGCAACTTTCAAGGATAGAATGCAGTGTCATTAACTACACTTATCAGGCTGCATTTTAGTGTCCCATAGCTCCTTCGTCTTATAATTGGAAGTTTATACTCTTTGACCAACATCTTCCAATTTCTCCTGTCCCCAGTCCCTGGCAACCACAATTCTACCCTCTGTTTCTATGCCTCTGACTGTTATAGATTCCTCACATAAGTGACAGCATACAGTATATGTCTCTCTTTATTTGGCCTATTTCACTCAGCTTCTTGAATCTATAGGTTTACATGTATTGCCAAATTTGAGAGTTTTGAGCCATTTTCTTTTTTATTCCTACCCCCTTTCTTCTTTCATGAAATTCTGATCACATGGATATTAGATTTTTTGTTTTATAATCCCACAAACACCCTAAGGTTTGTTCATTCATGGTCTCGATTTCCTCTCTGCTGTTCAGATTGTATTATCTTCCAGTTTATTGATTCTTTTCTCTATCTCCTCATTCATACTGGAAACCCAACCACTGTGCTTTTTAATTTTGTTATTGTATTTTCTGGGTCTAAATTTTCTACATGTTCTTCTTTATATCTTTTATTCCCTTGTTGAAATGTTTCTAATTCTTTCTTAAGGCTTTCTGGTCTATCATTTATATCAAGATTGCTCATAATTGCTCACTGAAGCATTTTTGTCATGGATGCCTTGTTATTTGCCAGATAATTCTAACTTCTCTGTCATTTCACTGTTGGCATCTATTGTATTTTATCATTCAGTCTGAAATCTTCCTGCTATTGCTACAAGAAGTGATTTTCAATTAAGCCTGAATATTTTCATATTATATAGGAACTCTAGATCTTATTTAAACCTTTTTATATTAACTGGCTTTCTCTGACACTATTCAATTGAGAGAAAAGTGAATGCTGTTTTGTTATTGCCAGGTAGATGTAGAAAGGCAGGATTGCCAATCAGCCTCCATTGGTACCTGAGGGGTGGGTTGTCCCTGTTACTTCTGGGCTGAGTACGAGCTCTGATTCCCCTTATTGTCTCCACTAACCTTGAACTGAGGGTGGCCTCATTATCCCTGGGAGATGTTGAACCTGCTGACTCCCACCGATACCCTCTTCAGCAGATAGGAGAGATGCCTTACTGCAAAGTAGGGGTTAAAAAGCCAGGCTCCCCACGTGAGTTCCAACAGCTCTATGGGGGAAAGACAGCTCGTTACCAGCTGGCAGCAATGAAAGTCTTGTGTCTCTGTTTTTCCCCAACAACACCTGTCATTGTTGATTAGCATCTTGTTACAGCCTCAAGAGGGTAGATGTCTGGGTTCCCTAGGGCTTTTGCTGGCATAGACAGACGTGGGACTGTAGAAACCATGGTATTTGACTAGTTTAGGGAAGTAATTATCTAAATGTTTTCTATCTTGCTCTCTAGCCCCTCTTCTGATCATTAGTGAATAAAGAGTAGGTTCTTGATGGGATTTTGGTGTTTTCAGTTTGCTGGCCTCTTCAGCTCCAAGCCTGGGATATATGAGGCACAAAGAAAATTCGGGGATACTGTGCGTCATTCCCTTGGTCCCAAGATTCCTTCCTAGTCTGCCTTCTTCTCTCCATCTTTCTCTCTTTGTGTTTGTTTTATGTGTGATGTCCAAGAGTTCTAGTTGTACTTACCAGGAGGACCAGGGGAAATATATTCCATTTCTCCAGAAGAAGAATTTCTTTTCTTGTAATTTAGAAATATACTTTAAAAACAGTTAAATTTTTAGCATCTGAATTTCCTTATCTCTATTTCTACTTGTAATGTATTATGTTATCTAATAATGTAACTTAATATAGTTAATATAATTTAATATTGTTTTGTCTTCATTGTATTTCCATATATTTCTCCATATGGTTACCACCTCTTTCTAGCAAAAGTACTGTTTTTTGTTTTTTTATAATTAGAGTAATGTAATGGGTGTTATTAACTTAACAACAATAAAGGAGAGACAATTATTTGGGAGAAAAAATAATTGTATGTATTGTATGTGTACCCTAAGAGGGTAGACCAAAAACTGTGAAACTATAGTTCAAATCACAGACTTAAAAACTGCTGAATTCCTTGACGTTTCTTTCCCCTCCCTGTGTCTACCAGGGTGTTATCATAGGGTGTCCGTAGGTATACAGTGTGACTTGAACTGTTCAGTCTATTATGTCTTAGCTCCATCACTTTAGCCTCAACAAGCAGATACCCAATATGCCAGAATCTCTCCGGCATCGTTGGAGAAATGCTTTTCATTTCATTGTCAAGACATGCTGTGTCCCCTGGTAGTGTTTTGTGCACAGTTTCTGATTTTCATTCTCCGGGGGTATCTGCAGTTCTGAAACAATTAAGTTCAACCTGGCATGTAAATTGAAGCATGTCTTGCAAACATGAGGTGCATGTGGTGACTGTAGTAAAACTACACATTGATTTCTGACCTAAGGCTCTCCGAGGAGTGTCCCCGATTTCCCAAGGGTAAAGTTTGTGAGGGAATCTTTGATTAAACTATAAGATTAAAGCAAGTTTAAGTGACTGGACAGCTCCCTATTCACTGCATGTTCGAGACGTCTTGAGAACATGTGTTATTCTTTTCAAAGTTGGTTGTAAATCAAACTCTCTAAATTGCTTCCAGATCAGTCTTTTCAGGCGAAGCATTAAGATGATGGTTCTACCAGCCAAAATGCTAATGTTTGCTCCAATCACACACACGATTATATATTCCCCTTTCCTAATATAGAAGAAGGAGATGCCAATCCAGCCAGTCATCGCTTCTCTAGGTCAGCAGATGTGCTGTCTGCATTAGAAGATGCTGTCAGCAATTTGGTCACGATATAGCTCAGATTTTTGAGAGCTCAGTTGTGTGTCTCCGTGAAAAGACTTTGGCATAAATTCCCAAAATATTCTTCTTCTGAATACTGAATGTAATATCAGATGAAAGTAGAATACTCAAGCTGAACTAAAGTAGACATTCTGACAGGAAAATATTTTATAGTTCTTCAGACTTTAGTCTTTGATTATCCTGTTTGAAATGCATGTAAAACTCATTCCTGGGTCTTCTCTTTCAGCTTTTTCTAATAAAAACTTTCATTTTAACTAGACTTTAATGACTGACTACTTAATAGTAATAAATATGCTGATCATAATAGAAATTCTCACCTAGTTTTCACAGATGAACTCTATAATCCATCTGTAAAGCCCTAAATTTTGTGCTTCTTTTTTTTTTTTATTTTTCTGGAAAAGGGGTCCATTGCTTACATTAGATGTACACATCAAAGATGTGTATTAATTCAAATTTTTACTATTTTATCTTGTTAGTAGACCCAGTGATTTAAATTATCTGAAGAAAGATAAAAATAAAGTATGGACCAATATTTATTAAATATAAATATATATCCTCAAATTAAAAAAAAAGAAAAACAATTTACAACTAATATTATAGATACATTCATATTACTAAACCAAAGTTGCTTTGTTTAACTGTGGAATGTTGATTGTGTATGCCATTCTGGAACTATTTAAGACAATACAAAATGGGCTTTATAACTTCCAAAATAGCAAATGGTAACTTTTACCTTGTTGAGATCAAGTCTTACTCAATGCCCATTGACAGGGTCATGTGTTCACAGGTGGCATTGCTGATTCTACATAAATATGCCTGGTTGGCATGGAAAGTTTTCATAGCTCCTCAAAAGAAAAGTAAAGGCTTAATAAATAAGAACAGATATTTAAAAATAGCATATGCATTTTCAATCCTGAATGAAACAGAATAAGCACATTTTACCCTGTCTTTCCCACTGAATGCAACTATAAAAACTAGATATAATGCATGGAGCAGATTTTGAGGGTTCTGGAAACAGTAATACCGGAAACTTGTGTATCATGACTAGAATTCAAAGTAATACCAAACCAGAGATGAGATTACTACTTTTACCAGGATATCCTTTAAGGTTTTCCTGGTGGCTCGGTGGTAAAGAATCCATCTACAATACAGGAGATGTGGGTTTGATCCCTGGGTCTGGAATAACCCCTGAAGAAGGAAATGGCAACCCACTCCAGTATTCTTGCCTAAGAAATCCCATGGACAAAGGAGCCTGGAGGGCTACAGTCCATGGGATTGCAAAAGAGTTTGATACAATTTAGAGCCTAAACAACAACATCCTAGAGCTAAATTAAGTAAAGCCTGAAGGAAATGGCACAGGGTTCATCCAGAGGGCGTTCTAGAAGACCACTCTAGTTCAGACTTAAGAAGCAGGAAAATGAACATCTAATATTTAGATAGACTACAGAAACCACCTTTTTGTATTTTTCCCTCTTTCCCCATCCTCTTGCATTTGAATCCCCAAACAATACTTCTGTGTGTGTTAGTCGCTCAGTCATGTCCGACTCCTTGGAACCCCTGGTGGACTGTGGCCCACCAGGCTCCTCTGTCCATGGCATTCTCCAGGCAAGAATACTGGAGTGGGTAGCCATTCTCTTCTCCAGGGGATCTTCCTGACTCAGGGATCAAACCTGCATCTCCTGTGTTGGCAGGAAGATTCTTTACCATCTGAGCTACCAGGGAAGCCTGAGTAAATAAAAGTTCTAATAGAAACCTGAGCTTCCCTCATAACTCAGTCAGTAAAGAATTGTCCTGCAATATAGGAGAGCTGTATTTGATCCCTGGGTCAGGAGGATCCCCTAGAGAAGGAAATAGCAACCCACTCCATTATCCTTGCCTGGAGAATCCCATGGACAGAGGAGCCTGGTGGACTATAGCCCACGGGGTCACAAGAGTTGGACACGACTGGGCACCCACACACAACAGAAACCTATAGGAAGCAAAACTGTGAAACAGGTGGACATTCAGCCCCTTCAGTGGAGCTATGGTCCCAAGGAGGTGAGGCGATCCTTCCTTGCCTTTTCTCTCACTCCACTGTATCTCTGCTTCATCAAGAGGTGGGTATATTTATGAAAGGGCAAGGAAAGAGGATTAACTAAAACCCCAGCTTCCTGGCCACATGACCTAAAAGGGGGGCTCCAGGGAAAAGGAACCAAAACATCCAGTTCAGTTCAGTTCAACTCAGTCACTCAGTCGTGTCCGATTCTGCAACCCCATCAATTGCAGCACACCAGGCCTCCCTGTCCATCACTAGCCTCCGGAGTCTACTCAAACTCATGTCCATTGAGTCAGTGATGCCATCCAGCCATCTCATCCTCTGTCGTCCCCTTCTCCTCCTGCCCCCAATCCCTCCACTGGGAGGGAGGGTCTTTGCCAATGAGCCAACTCTTCACATGAGGTGGCCAAAGTATTGGAGTTTCAGCTTTAGCATAAGTCCCTCCAATGAACACCCAGGACTTATCTCCTTTAGGATGGACTGGTTGAATCTCCTTGCAGTCCAAGGGACTCTCAAGAGTCTTTTCCAACACCAGAGAGATTGCAAATAGGGTGGATGGAGCTTGGAAAAGCAATATCATAGAATAATTTATAAACTTCTGAGCTAAAGCTTGAGCTATTTATGTGTGGATCTGATAGTAATAAAAATACCAAACAATTTGAGAACTAAACCAACACACAGATCATCCCCAGGTGGGAGACAGACGCAAATAGTCTAATAAGGTCTTTTGAAACTGAACCAACAAAGGAACCATTACTGATAGAAGATAAACTAGAACTTGCAATCTGAACATAATTAGATTGTTAATAAAACAAGTTATCCATAAATTTAAAAAAAGACAAATACACTCATAATACTCAAAATATCTAGGATACAATTCAAAGTTACTGAGCAGATTTTGGGTCCTAAGATGGCAGAGGAATAGGACAGGGAGACCACTTTCTCCCCCACAAATTCATCAAAAGAACATTTAAACGCTGAGTAAATTCCACAAAACAACTTCTGAAGGCCGGCAGAGGACATCAGGCACCCAGAAAAGCAGCCTATTGTCTTTGAAAGGAGGTAGGAAAAAATATAAAAGACAAAAAATAGAGACAAAAGAGGTAGGGATGGAGCTCCATTCCAGGAAGGGAGTCTTAAAAAGAGAGAAGTTTCCAAACACCAGGAAAAACTCTCACTGCTGAGTCTGTGGCGAGCCTTGGAAGCACAGAGGGCAACATAACAGGGAGGAAAAATAAATACATAAATAATTAAAACCCACAGATTATGAGCCCAATGGTAACTCTCCCAGTGGAGAAGCAGCACAGACACCTACACCTGCCACTAGCAAGGGGGGGCTGGGCAGGGAGGTGCAGGCTGCATGGCTTAGAGTAAGGACCGGGCCTGAATGCCCCAAGGGCAATCTGAGGGAATTAACTTGGGCTAGCAAACCAGACTGTGGGATAGCTACCACGTGCAAAGCCAGCGCTAACCTAAGACATGGCCAGACCCGCGCACAGAACAAAGGACTGAACAGAGGTAGCCGGCTGCAGACCATCCCCCTTCAGTGACAGGCAGCCAGAGCCAGAAGGGGGCAATCGCAGCCCCAGAGAGATATTATCTACCAAACTGTAAGCAGGCTTCTTTGCTAACTAAGACTTCTTGGGGTTCTGGACAGTCAACATCCACCTGAGAAGGTGCACTGGTTGTACACCCAGAAAACCTAGCGGCAGGGATGGGGGAAGTGATAAGTCACAGTGACTGCGCTCACCAAACACCTTATCACCTGAGCTGCTTGGACCTTGGAAAAGCACAAAACGCAGGCTGAACAGAGTCTGCACCTGTGAGGACTACCCAAGTGCCTGAACCTGAGAGGCTTAGACCTGAAAGGTGCATGCAGCCCAGGGCCAGCCTTGAACGGTTCCCGGTGGAGCAACCTAGAGTCTGAGCAGTGTGGACAGGGAGGACACATGCGCCGTGAGCGGTGGCAGGCCCATTGTGGCTGGGACACTGCGAGCACACACCAGTGCTTTTTGTTTGCAGCTTCCCTCCCTCCCCACAGCGCGACTCAACAAGCCCGCCTAAAAAGGTGTCCACCACCGCCCCCTTGTGTCAGGGTGGAAATCAGACACTGAAGAGACCAGCAAACAGAAGAAGCTGAAACAGAGGGAACCGCCTTGGAAGTGACAGGTGCAATAGATAAAAACCCTGTTTTTAGTACCGACTACATGGGAAGGGGCCTATAGATATTGAGAAATATTAGCCGGACCAAGGAACTATCTGAAAATGAACTGACCCCACAATACCCACAACAACACCGGAGAAAGTCCTAGATATATTTTTACTATTTTTATGACCATTCTTTTTTTTTAATTTTTTCTTAAAATTTTAAGTCCTCTATTACTCCTTTAATTTTCACTTTTATAATCTACTATTACTTTGCAAAAAAAAGACTCTATTTTTTAAAAGCAAACTTCATATATATATTTTTAATTTTTGTGACTTTGTTTTTTTTTTCTCTTTCTTTTTTTTTCTTCTTTTCTTTAATATTGTATTTTTGACATTCCAAACTCTACTCTAGATTTTAATCTGTGCTTTTTGGTATTTGTATCACTTTTGTACCTTTAAGAACCCAATATTCAGTACCCATTTTTACTTGGGAGCAAGATTACTGGCTTGACTGTTCTCTCCCTCTTTGGACTCTACTTCTTCTCCACCAGGTCGCCTCTGTCTCCTCCCTACCCCCTCTCTTCTCTACCCAACTCTGTGAATCTCTGTGTGTTCCAGATGGTGGAGAACACTTAGGGAACTGATTACTTGCTGGATCTGTCTCTCTCCTTTTGATTCCCCCCTTTTATCCTCCTGGCCACCTCTATCTCCTTCCTCTCTCTTCTCTTCTCTGTATAACTCCATGAACATCTCTGAGCAGTCCAATTGTGGAGTGCACATAAGGAAGTGATTTCTGGCTAGCTTGCTCTCTCCTCTATTGATCCCATCTCATCTCATTTGGGTCACCTATAATTCCCTTCTCCCTCCTCCCTCTTCTCTTCTCCATGTAACTCTGTGAACCTCTCTGGGTGTCCCTCACTGTGGAGAAACTTTTCATCTTTAACCTAGATGTTTTATCAATTGTGCTGTATAAAAGGAGAAGCCTTGAGACTACTGTAAAAATAAGACTGAAATCCAGAAGCAGGAGGCTTAAGTCCAAACCCTGAGAACACCAGAGAACTCCTGACTCCAGGGAACATTAATTGACAGGAGCTCATCAAACGCCTCCATACCTACACTGAAACCAAGCACCACCCAAGGGCCAACAAGTTCCAGAGCAAGACATACTACGCAAATTCTCCAGCAACACAGGAACACAGCCCTGAGCTCCAATATACAGGCTGCCCAAAGTTACTCCAAAACCATTGACATAACTCATTACTGGACACTTCTTTGCACTCCAGAGAGAAGAAATCCAGCCCCACCTACCAGAACACCGACACAAGCTTCCCTAACCAAGAAACTTTGACAAGCCACCTGTACAACCCCACCCACAGTGAGGAAACTCCACAATAAAGAGAACTCCACAAACTGCCAGAATACAGAACGCTATGCTAAGTCACTTAAGTCATGTCCGGCTCTGTGCGACCCCATAGACAGCAGCCCACCAGGCTCCCCCGTCCCTTGGATTCTCCAGGCAGGAACACTGGAGTGGGCTGCCATTTCCTTCTCCAATGCATGAAAGTGAAAAGTGAAAGTGAAGTCACTCAGTCATGTCCGACTCTTAGCGACCCAATGGACTGCAGCCTAACAGGCTCCTCCGCCCATTGGGATTTTCCAAGCAAGAGTACTGGAGTGGGGTGCTGTTGCCTTCTCCTAGAATACAGAAAGGCCACCCAAACTCAGCAATATAAACAAGATGAAGAGACAGGGGAATACCCAGCAGGTAAAGTAACAGGATAAATGCCCACCAAACCAAACAAAAGAGGAAGAGATAGGGAATCTACCTGATAAAGAATTCTGAATAATGATAGTGAAAATGATCCAAAATCTTGAAATCAAAATGGAATCACAGATAAATAGCCTGGAGACAAGGATTGAGAAGATGCAAGAAAGGTTTAACAAGGAACTAGAAGAAATAAAAAAGAGTTAATATATAATGAATAATGCAATAAATGAGATCAAAAACACTCTGGAGGCAACAAATAGTAGAATAACAGAGGCAGAAGATAGGATTAGTGAATTAGAAGATAGAATGGTAGAAATAAATGAAACAGAGAGGAAAAAAGAAAAACTAATTAAAAGAAATGAAGACAATTTCAGAGACCTCCAGGACAGTGTTAAACGCCCCAGCATTCAAATCATAGGAGTCCCAGAAGAAGAAGACAAAAAGAAAGACCATGAGAAAATACTTGAGGAGATAATCATTGAAAACTTCCCTAAAATGGGGAAGGAAATAATCACCCAAGTCCAAGAAACCCAGAGAGTCCTAAACAGGATAAACCCAAGGTGAAACACCCCAAGACACATATTAATCAAATTAACAAAGATCAAACACAAAGAACAAATATTAAAAGCAGCAAGGGAAAAACAACAAATAACACACAAGGGGATTCCCATAAGGATAACAGCTGATCTTTCATTAGAAACTCTTCAGGTCTGGAGGGAATAGCAAGACATACTTAAAGTGATGAAAGAAAATAACCTACAGCCCAGATTACTGTACCCAGCAAGGATCTCATTCAAATATGAAGGAGAAATCAAAAGCTTTACAGACAAGCAAAAGCTTAGAGAATTCAGCACCACCAAACCAGCTCTCCAACAAATGCTAAAGGAGATTCTCTAGACAGGAAACACAAAAAGGGTGTATAAACTCGAATCCAAAACAATAAAGTAAATGGCAACGGGATCATACTTATCAATAATTCCTTTAAACGTAATGGGTTGAATGTCCAAACCAAAGGACAAAGATTGGCTGAATGGATACAAAAACAAGACCCCTATAGATGTTGTCTGCAAGAGACCCACCTCAAAACAGGGGACACATACAGACTGAAAGTGAAGGGCTGGAAAAAGATATTCCATGCAAATAGAGACCAAAAGAAAGCAGGAGTAGCAATACTCATATCAGATAAAATAGACTTTAAAACAAAGCCTGTGAAAAGAGACAAAGAAGGACGCTACATAATGATCAAAGGATCAATCCAAGAAAAAGATATAACAATTATAAATATATATGCACCCAACATAGGAGCACTGCAATATGTAAGACAAATGTTAGCAAGTATGAAAGGGGAAATTAATAATAACACAATAATAGTGGGAGACTTTAATATCCCACTCACACCTATGGATAGATCAACTAAACAGAAAATTAACAAGGAAACACAAACTTTAAATGATACATAGACCAGTTAGACCTAATTGATATCTATAGGACATTTCACCCCGAAGCAATTCATTTCACCTTTTTCTCAAGCGCACACGGAACCTTCTCCAGGATAGATCACATCCTGGGCCATAAATCTGCTGCTGCTAAGTCGCTTCAGTCGTGTCTGACTCTGTGCAACCCCATAGACAGCAGCCCACTAGGCTTCCCCATCCCTGGGATTCTCCAGGCAAGAACACTGGAGTGGGTTGCCATTTCCTTCTCCAATGCATGAAAGTGAAAAGTGAAAGTGAAGTCGCTCAGTCGTCCGACTCTTCATGACCCCGTGGACTGTAGCCTACCAGGTTCCTCTGTCCATGGGATTTTCCAGGCAAGAGTATTGGAGTGGGGTGCCATTGCCTTCTCCGGGGCCATAAATCTAGCCTTGGTAAATTCAAAAAAATTGAAATCATTCCAAGCATCTTTTCTGACCACAATGCAGTAAGATTAGATCTCAATTACAGGAGAAAAACTATCAAAAATTCCAACATATGGAGGCTGAACAACATGCTGCTGAATAACCAACAAATCACAGAAGAAATCAAAATATGCATAGAAATGAATGAAAATGAAAACACAACAACACAAAACCTGTGGGACACTGTAAAAGCAGTGCTAAGGGGAAAGTTTATAGCAATACAGGCATACCTCAAGAAACAAGAAAAAAGTCAAATAAATAACCTAACTCTACACCTAAAGCAACTAGAAAAGGAAGAAATGAAGAATCCCAGGGTTAGTAGAAGGAAAGAAATCTTAAAAATTAGGGCAGAAATAAATGCAAAAGAAACAAAAGAAACCACAGAAAAAATCAAAAAGGCAAAAGCTGGTTCTTTGAACAGATAAATAAAATTGACAAACCATTAGCCAGACTCAAGAAACAAAGGGAGAAAAATAAATCAATAAAATTAGAAATGAAAATGGAGAGATCACAACAGACAACACAGAAATACAAATGGACAAATTCTTAGAAAAGTAAAACTTTCCAAAACTGAACCAGGAAGCAATAGTAAATCTTAACAGACCCATCACAAGCACGGAAATTGAAACTGTAATCAGAAATCTTCCAGCAAACAAAAGCCCAGGTCCAGACGGCTTCACAGCTGAATTCTACCAAAAATTTAGAGAAGACTAACACCTATCCTACTCAAACTCTTCCAGAAAATTGCAGAGGAAGGTAAACTTCCAAACTCATTCTATGAGGCCACCATCACCCTAATACCAAAAACTGACAAAGATGCCACAAAAAAAAGAAAACTACAGGCCAATATCACTGATGAACATAGATGCAAAAATCCTTAACAAAATTCTAGCAATCAGAATCCAACAACACATTAGGAAGATCATACACCATGACCAAATGGGCTTTATCCCAGTGATGCAAGAATTCTTCAATATCCACAAATCAATCAATGTAATACACCACATTAACAAGTTGAAAAATAAAAGCCATATGATTATCTCAATAGATGCAGAGAAAGCCTTTGACAAAATTCAACATCCATTTATGATAAAAACTCTCCAGAAAGCAGGAATAGAAGGAACATACCTCAACATAATAAAAGCTATATATGACAACCCCACAGCAAACATTATCCTCAATGGTGAAAAATTGAAAGCATTTCCCCTAAAGTCAGGAACAAGACAAGGGTGCCCACTCTCACCACTACTATTCAACATAGTTTTGGGAGTTTTGACCACAGCAATCAGAGCAGAAAAAGAAATAAAAGGAATCCAAATTGGAAAAGAAGAAGTAAAACTCTCACTGTTTGCAGATGACATGATCCTCTACACAGAAAACCCTAAAGACTCCACCAGAAAATTACTAAAGCTAATCAATGAATATAGTAAAGTTGCAGGATATAAAATCAACACACAGAAATCCCTTGCATTTCTTGATCCAAGGGATCCAAGATCCCTTCCAGATCTTGGAAGTTTCTGAGAAAGATTTTAACATAGCTACTAAAAAATTACTCCAAGCATTATTGAAATGAATAGAAAAAAGTTATCAGCAAAAAGAAGAAGAAAGAATATCTAAGCACATTTTAGAACTAAGTAAAATAATTGAAATTTTGAAATCTTTGAACAGAGATTACAAGGAAGGTACTCAGTGAACTTGAAGACAGATTAACAGAAATTATTCAGTCTGAAAAACACAGGGGGAAAAATATGAAACTACATGAATAACACATCAGAGACCTGAGCAACAGTAACAAAAGATTTTATTTTTTTCTATTTCTAAAATTCATTTATTTTTAATTGAAGGATGATTGCTTTACAGTATTGTGTTGGCTTCTGCCATACAACAACATGAAATCAGCCATAGGTGTATATGTCCCCCCTCTTGCACCTCCCTCCTGCCTCCCGCTCCATCCCACCCCTCTAGGTTGTCACAGAGCCCCCAGGCTGAGTTCCCTGAGTCATATAACAGATTCCACTGGCCATCTGTTTTACATACAGTAGTGTAACACCAAGAAGATATCCGAAGAAACAATGGTTGGAAATATGACAATAGACATAAAACTACAGATTCAAGAAGCTCAGCAAACATTTAGCAGTACCCCAAAAGTCCATGCCCAGACATATAAAAATCTGAAAACTAAAAGCAACAAAAATAATTTAAAAACATCTAGAAGAAAGAGAAGCATTTTCTATGCAGGGAAAGCACCTTGAATTATTATAGACTTCACATCAGAAACTATGGAATCCAAAAGGAAGTGACAGGACACTTTTTAAATGCTGAAAGAAAAAGCTATCATGTCAGTATTGCCCAGTAAAAATATATTTCAAGAATGAAGGTGAAATAAAGAATTCCTAGATGTGACAGTAAAAGTACAATCTATAAAAGAAAAGAAAATTGGCAAATTGATCCCCATTAAAACTAAATACAAAATAAATCCATGATGAGACACTACCACCTACCCTAGTAAAATAGCTAAAATTAAAAAAATAAAAACCAGGAACACCAAGTGCTGGTAAAGGAATGAAACAATAGAACACTCATACATTGCCCTGGAGATTCAGAATGGTACAACCCTTCTGCAAGACCATTTTTCAGTGTCTTAAAATGGTTACCATACACTTACCATATGACTCATCATCTCCACTCTTAAACTCACCCCAAAACCTAAATACTTTTTTTTTTTCATCAGTTCCATTCATCATCTTCAAAAACTGAAGACAACTCCAATTTCTTTCAACAGATAAGTGGATAAGGAAATTGGTACATCCATATAAAAGAATCCAAATTGGCAATAAAATAAGAAAAAATCTATTGACGCCACAAGAACTTGACTGTACCTCAGATGCAGTATACTGAACGAAGGAGCCAGTCTCAAAAATTCGCATACTCCGTGATTCAACACAGATGACATTTTCATAAGCAGAAACCTGCAGTGACGGAAAACAGGGGTTAGGAGGTAGGGAGGGTGTGATGGCAACACTAGGAGCTTTGTTTGGGGGGTAATGGGATTGCTTGGATCTATACATGTTAAAATTGGCTAAACCAAAAGAAAAACTTACTTTAGCATATGACAAATTAGAAATAATATTGAAGAACTTGTACACAGCAATTTGACAAAGAAGAAAATGAATAAAAATAAAGTATGTTTAATATAAAAAAACAGCATTTGTCAAGTGCTACACATTTGGTGCTACCAGGGTAGTTTGCACTATTAGGACTATAATTAAGATTAATTTTCATTCCATATGGATTTTGCCATGTCTGCTTGATGACCTACTAAATTGTTAAGATTCATTGGTTCATCCATCCCTGAATCTTTTCATTAATCTTCCCTCTGTCTTTCAGATGAATTTGTCCAACCCTTCCTTTAGGTCATCTCTTTACCCTATGCATAATTTTATCACAGCATTCTTGGGGATATTTCCCATATTAATCTATAAATTCCATAAGGGAAGGGACAATTCACTTTTCAGCATCAATTCCTAGCAAAGAGTGGTGTACACTAAACACCGAATAAATGTGTGTTGAATGAATGAAATGTTTAAAGCTACACATTATTTAAAGCTACAAACTAGGGAGGGTTTTATCACTTCTGTGTTAAGGCTGAAATGTATAACTATTGTTTTTTTGATTCAGATCTTCTCTCCAAATAATTGTTTTGGTGAAATGCCAAATCACCTTTCTTGGTTTATTATCTGTTAGTGCAAATCAGCTCTTCTATATTTTGTCATGTATGTGTGAAATTATTTTATGCCCTGTGTTTCAAAGAAAGTGAAAGTTGCTTAGTCGTGTACAACTCTTTGCGAATTCTTCAGGCCAGAATACTGGAGTGGGTAGCCTTTCCCTTCTTCCAGGGATCTTTCCAACCCAGGGATTGAACCCAGGTCTCCTGCATTGCAGGCAGATTCTTACCAGCTGAGCCACAAGGGAAGCCCAAGAATACTAGAGTGGGTAGCCTATCCCTTCTCCAGAGGATCTTCTGGAGTCAAGAATCTAAACAGGGTCTCCTGCATTGCAGGCAGATTCTTTACCAACTGAGCTATCAGGGAAGCCCCCTGTGCTTCAATACTGTGCCAATAAAACAACATTTTTTTGTCAGCAGGATCAATATGGCAGAGTAGGGATCAAGATCCTGAGCTCACTTTCCCCACAAACACATCAAAGCTGCAATTTCATATAGAGCATCTCATGCTGAGAATCACTTGAAGATTAGCAGACTACAATCAAGGCTATCAAGAAAGAACTACACAGTGCTGGTAGGAAGACAGGAGAAGTGAATTCGTTAGGTTCCGAATCCCCAGCAGGTGACCCAGATAAGAAGGGTGCGATCATGGGTTCAAGGGTCTTCCCTAGGGAAACAAGTGTTTCGAGCCATGTATCAGGTGCCTCAGCCCTGAAGTCTGACATCAGAGAGATAAGCCCCCTTAGCTATTTGAACAGTAGTGTGACTTTTAAAGTCCGAATACTGCAAGAAAAACGGAGAGTTTTGAGAGCACAAGTACAGACTTGCTTGCCTCCAGTCTCAGAATACAGACAGCAGACTGAAAAGTGCCTGTGTTCTGGCCTTCCAGCCTGCCAGGACCACCCCAGGGACCCCCAGGTCTGCACTAGGCTCCCGCTCTGACACCGTTCCATCCAGGGCCAGAGGCCACCGCTGCCCACTCACAAGTGCACACACACGGGAAGGAACCTTCAGCCTGGGCCCGGGCCCTGCTTCCAGTCAAGGAGGAGGTTGCCATCGTCATCCTGCCTGCCAGAAGCAGGAAGGAGCAGAACGAGTGCAGCAGTGCAGCTTCAGCCTCTCAGGACCCAACTTATTCCTCTAACCGAGGAAAGGGTAGGTGTTTGGAATTGCACCCACAAGCCCTTGGGCTCTAGCCACAAGCCTTTGGCTTCCCAACCACAGCAGAAGACATCACATTGGGTAGAAACCCAACTCCCTCTGGACTCTCATCCCTAGTAGAAAGAAGACCACAATAAAGCCTAAAACAAATATAAACCTGGGGCTGAAGGACATTTTTAAGTTTGAAAGAAATATGATTTGGGACCATGTCTGATTACACAGCATAAAATCCCTGGGTCAGGAAGATCACCTGGAGGAGGGCATGGTGACCCACCCTAGTATTCTTGCCTGGAGAATCCCCATGGACAGAGGAGCCTGGGGGGCTACAGTCCATGGGGTCAGAGAGTCAGACACGACTGAAGCGACTTAGCATGCACGCATGTGCTAACTAGGCAGACCCTATAGTAAGAGAGGAGAATGAGACATACTTGACTACTGAATGAATGAAACAGAGAAGGGTGAGGAAGTATAGCATAAATCAGCAAATAAAATACTCGGTGAAGGAGGAAAAGCCGACTCTGGTACAGAAATGCTGTTTCACACTCCAGGGACACTTTAAGGGTGAAAAGAGTGTATACATCACGAAACACAGCTCAGGTAGAACTTCAAACTTAAACCCCATTCCACAACTCCATTACCTTTTCCATCTATTACCATGAAAGAAACAAATGTGATCAGTAAATCCTGAAACTAAGGCATCTACATGGTTTAAAGTATCCTCAAATCAAGCATGTTAAACCTCTTATATCAAAACAGGCTTGAGAAAGGGGGAAAATGAAATGGATTCACTTTATTGAAGCATGTATCAATTCATCAATAGCTATTTATTGAGCCCCTACTAAATACAAGGCACTTAAGTGTTAGTCACTCAGTCGTGTCTGACCCTTTGCTACTCCATGGATTGTCGCCCACCTGGTTCCTCTGTCCATGGGATTCTCTAGGCTAGAGTACTGGAGTGGGTAGCCATTCCCTTCTCCAGGGGATCTTCCTGACCCAGGGATCAAACCCAGGTCTCCCACTTGCATGCAGGTTCTACAGATTAATTATGGATCAATGAAATATAATTCACAATGTGTCATTCCTGTAGACTATAACTTAGTGTGTATAATATCTAATATCTTGGCAGTATGAGTTCAACTATTCTTGGTAAGTAAGAATCAGTTCAGTTCAGTTCAGTCGCTCAGGCGTGTCCGACTCTTTGCCACCCCATGAATCGCAGCACGCCAGGCCTCCCTATCCATCACCATCTCCCGGAGTTCACCCAGACTCACGTCCATCAAGTCAGTGATGCCATCCAGCCATCTCATCCTCTGTCGTCCCCTTCTCCTCCTGCCCTCAATCCCTCCCAGCATCAGAGACTTTTCCAATGAGTCAACTCTTCGCATGAGGTGGCCAAAGTACAGGAGTTTCAGCTTTAGCATCATTCCTTCCGAAGAAATCCCAGGGCCGACCTCCTTCAGAATGGACTGGTTGGATCTCCTTGCAGTCCAAGGGACTCTCAAGAGTCTTCTCCAACACCACAGTTCAAAAGCATCAATTCCTCGCTCGGCGCTCAGCCTTCTTCACAGTCCAACTCTCACATCCATACATGACCACAGGAAAAACAATAGCCTTGACTAGACGAACCTTTGTTGGCAAAGTAATGTCTCTGCTTTTCAATATGCTATTCAGGTTGGTCATAACTTTCCTTCCAAGGAGTAAGTGTCTTTTAATTTCATGGCTGCAGTAATAAGTAAGTAAGAATCAAGTATCCTATAATTGACAGGCTAAGTGATAGAGCTGGAAACCTCCAAGTGCCCCTGAAGAATTAACTTAAGATCATAAATAATCCATACAATCTGGTGGGGGGAAGTGTTGTCTCATTCATTTTGGTTACAGGAAATAGTAACTTAAACATGTAATAAGACTTTGACTTAAGTGTTATGTTCTGCTGCTGCTGCTGCTAAGTCGCTTCAGTTGTGTCCAACTCTGTGCGACCCCATAGACAGCAGCCCACCAGGCTCCCCCGTCCCTGGGATTCTCCAGGCAAGAACACTGGAGTGGGTTGCCATTTCCTTCTCCAGTGTATGAAAGTGAAAAGTGAAAATGAAGTTGCTCAGTCGTGTCCGACTCTTCACACCCCATGGACTACAGCCTACCAGGCTCCTCCGTACATGGGATTTTATAGGCAAGAGTACTGGAGTGGGGTGTTATCGCCTTCTCTAGAACACATTAATTCATTTTAAAGGCATAACAGCTTATTAAATGGTTTGAATAACATGCAGTGATCATTTCTATGCCTGCAACTTATTAACAGAGGGATCTAGACACTCTATGTTGTAGATGTGTTCAGTGGAAATCAGTTTGGTGGGTGCTCAATGGGGATTCTAGCATGTTAGGCTTTGTCTGACTGGCTAGCAAGGTGAGCCCAGAATTGATTTCTAGATGTACATGGCAAAGCACTGATCAGAAGAGAAGAGGTTCCAAAGCCATTAACATAATGACCTCAGTTGTCATGTCTGAGTTTCTCCAGATGCCTGCTGTTAGTAATCCTTGGGAACAGAGCTACAAACAGTAAAGGTTAGTCCTGGAGCAGCGATTTCTATGGAGATATCAGTAATACTGTGGCTATAGTTGCATTACTAATAATATGCATTATCTTAAGGGTTCATTTTAAGTAGGTTATGCTAAGAGATGAACCATACAAAGAGGTACAAAAATATTGACCAGTGATCTGAATTTAAATTTATATGTCTGTTTTGCATTTAGCCCTCTACTGTACAGAGTTACAAAAGAAAATAACTTGAAAGCTTTTAGGCAGAATTTGCATGTCCTTTCTAGTTTGCCTAAGTTCCCATCTCTTCCTACTGACTCACTCACTCTGCTGCCCTCATTTGTGTTACTGGCTCATCCCTAGATAATCATCTCTACCTTTTAGGAACTTGTGACCTCTGGTTTAGGTAAAATAATGCATGACAGATTTTTACTGGATAAAACCAAAACTCAGAAGAAATTTGCAATCATAATTCTCCCAAGCCCCCCATCCTAACCTTTTATACTTATCTGTCTGAAGTCCCCTTATACTCGCATCACCCAACATACCCCCATTTCTCCAGCTGAAGTCACAACGTCACCCATTCAG
>NW_011494928.1:1460350-1474572 GCF_000754665.1 Bison bison bison
TTCAGGTGCCACCCAGCACTACACCAACCACGCCCAGCGCTTTCACTGCTGTGGTTCTTCTGAAGTGGGAGTGAATAAATGTCCTTTTCTCTTGGACCAACTTGGAACAGACAGCAATTTTTCAATAAAATTTGCTAAGAAATTACATCGTGAAACAAAAAGAAAAGTTCAAAACAGTAGAAATGGTGACAAAGAAAAAAAAGAACATATTTTTAAGCCTAAAAACCTAAAATAGTCTTATAAAATCATTTGTTGATTCCACACCTTTTGTAAGCAGTAACTCTTTGTCAGCATTATATCCTCTCCTGGGAGTTTTTAGAACAGTTGAAAAAATTTATGCAAATAAATTTGCTACAATGTGATTTTCAAGAGGAGATTACCATAGTCTAGATATAGTTTGCTTGACTGACCCAATATACTCTGTACAAAGTCAATATTTCTACCTTAGGTTCAACTCTATCTGAAGAATTCACTCCAAAACTATTTAACCTCCTACTTGCTGCTTCCTGGAGAGGCTAGGTCTGTCATAACCAGGTTCCCTCGTAAGATGAATTATAAGTAGTGGCTGGGAAAAGAGAAAAAGCATAAAGTTCTAATGAGTTTATGAGTATAGGAATAAACACATGGAAGGTATCTGGTTTCCCACCCTCTCAACCACACCAATGGTTCCTCAAGGAAGTGTCTTACCTCATTGCAATTTCTAAGAAAAATTTGGTATGCCAAAATGCATTCTAGATTTCTGAAAATTTATGTTATTTAATTTACCTGATTATGCTATTATTATACAATTATAGTCCCTCAATCATTTCTGACTCTTTGTGACCCCATGAGCTATATAGTCCATGAAATTCTCCAGGCCAGAATACTGTTCCCTTCTCCAGGGGACCTCCCCTACCCAGGGGTCAAACCCAGGTCTCCCTCATTGCAGGCATAGTCTTTTTTAGCTGAGCCACCAGGGAAGCCCAATTTATTTGATAGCATGCCACCTATTACATATCTGGTACTTTACCAGATGCTAGAGATAGAACCAGAGAAGGCAATGGCACCCCACTCCAGTACTCTTGCCTGGAAAATCCCATGGACAGAGGAGCCTGGTAGGCTCAATGGGGTCACTAAGTTGGACAAGACTGAATGACTTCATTTTCACTTTCATACATTGGAGAAGGAAATGGCAACCCACTCCAGTGTTCTTGCCTGGAGAATCCCAGGGACGGTGGAGCCTGATGGGCTGCCGTCTATGGGGTCGCACAGAGTCGGACACGACTGAAGCGACTTAGCAGCAGCAGCAGCAGAGATAGAACACTGAAGACAATTACCAGTTCTTAAAATTTATAATTCAATGTCCACGACCAATAAGCCTACAAGTATTAAAAAAAAATAACCTTTTCTGTTATAATAACCCAAAAGAGGGGTGCCTGATCCAGAATCCAGGAAAATAGATGGGGTATTGGAAGGGTGCCGCGTGATCTGGGTCTTAATGGATGAGCCAGATTAATACAATGGAGATGTAAGTATGTTCTAAAAACTTTCCCACAGAACAGTCCATGGTATCAATGTCAGAAACAGAATACCAGCTTGAAGGTCAGGATTACAGGGTGACACCTGTAACATTTTAGATATGCCAAGCTAAGCACTCAGTGATAAAAGCAGTTTAATATACCATTAAATGTGTATATCAAACAATCAGCTCCCACATGTCAACCCTCAGAGTAAATGGTACATCTGAATCCTGCATCTTGGATGGCTTTTGCCAGCTAAGATTCATCCAAAATGCTGAATCTGTTATTAAAAAAAAAAACAAGAAAAAAAGGCTTTTAATCTTTTGGGGGGATTGGAGCAACACCATTGATAAACTTACCACACAGAAACATGTAATATCACTGTTACAAAAAGGTTTACTAAACACCTATTGAATATATATGTATCTCCCCCACATAGGATTGTTTATAATGAGAGAGGTCTTAATGTGCTGTCCCTAAAGCTTGAGAACATTGATGTAGTACTGCCTATACCCAGGACGGCTCAACTGAATAAAAAGCCTTTCCCCTCTGATACTATGCATGTGAATCAATGGAAAAAACCTATGATTCTGATAGAATTCAGCCAACCAGACAACTGGTTCTGCTAGGGATGCTAGTGGGAAATAATCTGATTACAAAGCATCAATCTAGTAAAAACAACCCTGTAGCCAAAATAAAATGAAGCAAGCATTAATAACAACAGGAACTCTGAGGGGTAGTCTCATAAAACCTCCAGGGAACATCTTCAGTGAGATGGATGTCTGTACATCATTTAGCAGATGATTTTGAAGGCCTGTCATTTTCTAGACATTTTTGTGGCTAAAAGGATGTTTATTATAAACAGTCGTGGGTCCTGCCTCAAGGAGCTTGCTAATAAAGCAGACTTGACTCCCACATAAATAATTTACATGTGTCGTAGACGGTGGTAAGTGCTACAGGGCAGTACACGTAGGCTGCTATGGGTGTGTGAGAAATAAAGATTCTTTCTAGATGAAAAATCTAGAAAAATTTCTTTATATATGTGATTCTGTTGTGGTCCAGGCTTGTGTATCCAACTGGCTTATGATCATTTCTTTTTATAAGCCCTCGTATGCTTAACATGGGCTTCCCTGGTGGCTCAGATGGTAAAGAATCTGCCTGCAATGCAGGGCACCCAGGTTTGATCCCTTGGGAAGATCCCCTGGAGAATTCCATGGACAGAGAACTGGAGGGCTACAGTCCATGGGTAAAGAGTCAGACATGACTGAGCTACTAACACTTTCACTTTTCTTTAATCTTTTACATACTATGTGCTGAATATCTGTGGAATTAAAAATTGCTACTATAAACACCTGCAATGGTTAATTGGAGAAGGCAACAGCAACTCACTCCAGTGTTCTTGCCTGGAGAATCCCAGGGATGGGGGAGCCTGGCGGGCTGCCGTCTATGGGGTCGCACAGAGTTGGACACGACTGAAGCGACGTAGCAGCAATGGTTAATTACATCACTGCTCTACTTAAAATCTTGCAATAACAGTCTGTAACTCCCAAGATAAATTTCAAACTACTTAGGTCCTTAATAATCTAGTAATTCTTAGAGTTCCTATCCATAGTAGGTAATCAATAAGTATTTCTTTGAATTAGTGGTGGGATAAATAGACTACTGGATAGATTCAATATGTTTGATGTATATCCAGAAATAAATGCTGACACATCAGAGGGAATTCCAACTAGGGGAAATGTTCTCAGGGGCCCTCACTTTGGGGACTAGTTGGAAGAGATTGCCAACTAGTTGGAAATCTAGATTACCACCTAGATTCCAAGACTCTAAGTATGGGAAGCTTCCTGCCTTAGTAACCTATTTCTTATGAGAGCAGGAGAATAGCTTTGAAAATATTATTGCACCCTCTCCAAAGATGCTGTTGTTGTTTTTTCACTAAGTTTGTGATCCAGTGGGTTATGGACCATCAGGCTCCTCTGTCCATGGAATTTCCCAGGCAAGCATACTGGAGTTGGTTGCCATTTCCTACTCCAGGGGATCTTCCTGACCCAGGGATCAAACCCACATCTCCGGCACTGGCAGTTGGAATCTTTACTGCTGAGCCACCGGGAAAACCGTCTCCAAAGATAGATAAACTCAAATTTGAGATGGCAAGCAGCTTATAATCATACAAAAAAGTCATGATAGAGAAATTGGTTGATTCACAATTCTACCTGATTAGGGAGAGTGAGGAGTGGGAGAAGGAGAAAGAAAGAAAAGGAAAGAAAGGAAAGAAGGAAGGACGAACGGAGACAGAGAGAAGAAAAGGTTGTTCTGTAATAAGATTGTTTTCAGCTTTTTAAAATTCATAACACATTTCAAAAATATAACCTGAAACTAGCCTAATGCTAAAGTTTAACTGAAATTCTATTTAAATTTTCATGAAAAAAAATCACAGATAAGTATTAAAAAAAAAAACCCACTCACATTTATATACAAAGATATGACTAAAAGTAACCTTTAAAATAATTTATAATTTCTTGGATTCATGCACTTGTGTATATACTCTGACTTAAAAAAAAATAGACTAGCATTTTTATTGAGGAAATCTGTGGTTTGCTTTTTAGTTTGGTTTCGTTCGCTTGTTTGTTTTTAAAATTAGTCAGATACTATGCTCTATTTTTTATAGAGATTTGTGGCTCCCACAGTTCTAGAGTAGCAATGGAAATGTTCGAAGTCATTCTTTACAGCAGCCAATTTTACCCTTAGCTGCTTGAAATCAAGCACTGATACAACAGGACTGAGCCAGGAAGATTCAGGGTCCATCTGCTACCCAACTTGGATCTTGGCCTAGAAGAATTACCATTTTAATCATTTTGCACTTTGTAAATTTTTTACCTCTAGAAAATTTTTTACTTCAGAAAACAAAAAATGTTTCAAAAATGAAAGATTAACTTCTTTCTTCTTTTCTCTGAGGCTCCTTCCTTTCTAAAGACAGAAGAAGGGATTTCTCCAATATGAACAATGTATAATGCTAATCTGAATCCTATTTTTAAGTACATGCAATTCACAGAATTATTACAAAGATTTGGTCCAATAAAAATAATGGTGCTCAGTTCAGTCACTCAGTCATGTCCAGCTCTTTGCAACCCCATGGACTGCAGCACGCCAGGCCTCCCTGTCCATTACTAACTCCCAGAGGTTACTCAAGCTTATGTCCACTGAGTCAGTGATGCCATCCAACCATCCCCCGTCCAGTTCTTTGGGACCCCACAGCCTGTAGCTAACCAGGCTCCTCTGTCCATGGGATTCTCCAGGCCTGAATACTGGAGTGGGTTGCTATGCCCTTCTCCATGGGATTTTCCCAACCCAGGGATTGAACCTTCATCTCCTATGTTCTTGCCTGCATTGGCGGGAGGGTTCTTTACCACTAACACCACCTGGGAAGTTAAAAAATAATGGAAAGTTATCTCTATTCATTAGTTATCCTTTGAATCCTTGCATTTCAACACTTCGGAGGTAAAGGAGACACTGGAAATTGTTGCTTATCCTATAGATACTCTGATAGCCTTTTAAATGACTTTGTTATTGGTAATCAGAAAATAGAGCTTTCTCCAAGAGACTGTTTGTCTTCCAATAAATATGCACATTAAAATCACAAAGATGTCCTTTCTTTCCATGAGGGCTACTTACTTACTCATCTAATGTAATCTGTCAGCAGAATCTAATACAATTTGACATACTTGTGGCTAAGTTTAGGATATTTGGATTGTTTTAGTTGATGTTGTTGACTTTTTAACTATTACCACTTTTAATCTTTTTGAAATAATGCATTTCCACATTTACCCAATCAAGTTGTCTGGAATATCATAATAGAGACAGAGGTCCTTTGATATGACTCCATATCCTTCAAGTAGAAATTGAGTTTGGACTGTTTTTCTGATATGTATTATACCTTTTCTAAGTAATTATATCCATTTCTTGATTTTTTAGCAATTATTGGTTATTCTATTTATAAAATACCAGGGTCTAATTATTTTAAATGCCGTACACTCAATATAATTAGGTGATTATTTTTAGAAACAGCAAATGTTTATATGAAGATTACTATAAATTATTATTTATAGACATGCCAAGTGATAACAAACAACTCTATAAACAAGATTAATTCTTCCTGTGCTTCATCAGATACCACTAGCCTCTGTCCTCTATTTCATTACAACATTAAACATGAAAAATACCCCTTTGTGATACCCATGGCCTATACATCACCTTAGTGAGGAAAGGTTTCCAGAAACTTACAAAGATAAACCAGATATTATCTGTCTTGCTGGTATTCCTGGAATAAACTCAACTAGGGACTTGGGGACTTCACTTTGTATGAGACTTTCTTTGCACACCAAAATGTTTCCTGAATTATTAAAGCTTAGTCTGGCTGCCACAATGAAGTTATACCACAGCCATTTGATTTTAGAGTCTATCACTGTGTCTGTAATACACCAATGTAGTAGTCTTGAAACTGCTCTTTGTGCCTGGATAGTCCAACCCTTACATGTATTCAGCTGTCCCCATTAATGGATAGTAACCAGTAGCTATCTGTTGGGGACAGTTTGAGGCAATAAGGTACACACAACTTATGCCATTCGCATGAATCCCTATGATACCTTCTGGGAAATGTTGTTCATTTCCTGACTACATAAGGAAGGACCCACATTCTTTGGAAACCAGAAAACTGCTGAAACAAACCCATCTCTGTTTTCTCTATTGTCAACTTGAACCTCAGCCTGCCTGGCATGCTGAGAAGCAAAAGGACTTTACTCTTTCTTTTGGATAGTAGCCATTCTCTTTCTTTCTCACTGTGTTTGTTAAAGATTATTTCGGCTAAGTCCAGCTGCTCGGTCGTGTCTGACTGTTTGCGACCCCCTGCAGCACGCCAGGCCTCCCTGTCCATCATCAATTCCCAGAGTCCACTCAAACTCACATCCATCGAGTAGGTGATGCCATCCAACAATCTCATCTTCTGTCATCCCCTTCTCCTCCTGCCCCCAATCCCTCCCAGCATCAGAGTCTTTTCAAATGAGTCAGTTCTTCACATCAGGTGGCCACAGTATTGGAGTTTCAGCTGCAACATCAGTCCTTCCAATGAATATTCAGAACTGATTTCCTTTAGGATGGACTGGTTGGATCTCCTTGAAGTCCAAGGGACTCTCAAGTCTTCTCCAACACCACAGTTCAAAAGTATCAATTCTTCGGTGCTCAGCTTTCTTTACAATCCAACTCTCACATCCATACATGACTATTGGAAAAACCATAGCTTTGACTGGACTGACATTTGTCAGCAGAGTAATGTCTCTGCTTTTTTATGCTATCTAGGTTGGTCATAGCTTTTCTTCCAAGGAGCTAGTGTCTTTTAATTTCATGGCTGCAGTCATCATCTTCAGTGTTTCTGGAGCCCAAGAAAATAAAGTCTGTCACTGTTTCTGTTGTTTCCTCATCTATTTGCCATGAAGTGATGAAACTGGATGCCATGATCTTCGTTTTTTGACTGTTGAGTTAAAGATTACAAGTGACACTAAAACCTACTTACCTTTCCTCGTTGTGTCGGTGAGTGTCCACTTAAGAAAACAGGAACTAGTTGCTCTTTTACTGACAATGGAAATCATATTCTAAGGAATTGTTTAAGTAACAATTGAAGGACTGAAGACCAAAGGGGGGCATTGAAATAACATAGAAATAATGACTATAAGAAGCTGCTACCATTCTCAGAGCTGATCGAACAAACAGCTGGAGGTTACTAGGATTTAGAAACTTGGAGAAGTCCCTGTTCACCTGGGACTGAGAGCTCTAAGGAGAGAAGACATCACCGCTGACTCTCACACTCAGAAGGTCTAGGGAGCACCCCTTCCCCCTAGCAGGATTAAATCTTTGAGAAGGGGTTTAAGCAGCCCCAGGGAGTACTGCTGGTGTCTGTGAGGTGAGTTGATTGAGGTGGTTCTAAAATTAGGTGAGGTTAGGGGGGCACAAAAACCAGAGCTAACTGCTGCTCTTGGATTCAACAGTTGCAGCCAGAGTGGAAGGTGGTATTTGGAGTTGTGCAGAAACAAACAGGAATCAAACCAAAAAAAAAAAATCAATTTTCTGTCTTTCCTTCCAGTACCTGGTGTTCTCATCAATGAAGCCTAACAGAGAGCAAGCTGACCAAGGAGAAATCTGATCTGTGAAGTCCCGGCCTCACAAAGCAAAGTATAGATTGGTGAGTTTTGAATCAAGAGGCCAAAGCTTAATAACCATCACATCCAAACCTATGTAAAAATTCATTGCTTCAGGGAAAGAGAATTAACAGCTGGAGCCTCGCTAAAACTAGACCATTAGCCCTTAATCAAATCAATACCTAATTTCAGTCTTATAAGGCAATGGTTCCCAACACTTTTGGTGCCAGGGACCGGCTTTGTGGAAGACAAGTTTTCCACTGACCAAGATGGAGGTATGCTTTCAGTTTTGCCCAACTCGTACCTCCTGCTGTGTGGCCCAGTTCCTAAAAGGCCACAGACTGGCCCTGGTCTGTGGTCTGGGGGCCAGACACTCCTGTTATAAGGAATGTTACCATCACTATAATCATGCTCCCCCAAACTTAAGAAACTTGAGATGAAATTCATTCGCCTCATTAATTAAGCACTCATCTAGGATAATGGTACACAAGATTTCAATGACCCCATGATCAAGTCTGATATTATCAGTTATTGAACAGTGACCACTGACTCCTCCACTTCTTTTTAGTTAGAAGAGATGCAGCTGTGGTCCTCTGATTTCCTTTTAACTGCTCCAGTTTTCTTGCTAGCCCTCCTTTGGCACAGGTGTCCTTGCAGCGCTACCTGAGATCTTCAAAGAAAGATCTGACTTCTCTGGTGGTCCAGTGGTTAAAAATCCACCTACAGTGAGGGGCACAGGGGTTCGACCCCACATGCCCTGGGAGACTAAGCCCTTGTGCCCCAACCACTGAGCCTGTGTGCTGCACCTGCAGAAGCCCTGTGATCACAGCTGACGCTATGCAGCAGGAGAAGCCACCATAGTGAGAAGCCCATGCACCACAGCTGGCCACAACTAGAGAACGCCAGTGTGTACCGCAAAGACCCAGCACCATCAAAGATTTTCAAAAAGAATAAGTAAATAAATAACATTTAAAAAGTAAAACTATAGTGTCACGAAATACTGTTATTGTTTAGTCACTCAGTCGTGTCCAACTCTTTGTGACCCCATGGACTGCAGCACACCAAGCTTCCCTGTCCATCACCAACTCCAGGAGTTTACTCAAACTCATGTACATCAAGTCAGTGATGCCATCCAACCACCTCATCCACTGTCATCCCGTTTACCTCCTGTCCTCAGTATTTCCCAGCATCAGGGTCTATTCCAATTAGTCGGCTCTTGGTAGCATTGAAGGCTGGAGGAGAAGGGGATGACAGAGGATGAGATGGCTGGATGTCATCACCGACTCAATGGACATGAGTTTGAGTAAACCCCGGGAGTTGGTGATGGACAGGGAGGCCTGGGGTGCTGCAGTCCATGGGTTCACAAAGAGTCTGACACAACTGAGCGACTGAACTGACTGACTCGTATCAGGTTGCCAAAGTGTTGGATCTTCAGCTTCAGCACCAGCTCTTCCAATGAATATTCAGGGTTGATTTCCTAGGGTTGATTTGTTTGATCCCCTATTTTAATTCAATTATTTTCAATAACATTCATGTTATATGTAGGGCACTATCTTGAGCTGTGTGGGTGACACAAGATGAAAAATAATCTGCTGATCTTAAGGACCACATTATATGGTAGAAGAGACAAACATAAAAACTTGGTGACAACAGATTTTTCAGCATTTATTAAAACAATGTTTCTTCTTATTATTATTGCGTCTTTGACCCCTTGAGCTTCTGAGTGATCACAAATTTTTCTAAGTCTTAGATTCCTAGGATAGTTTAGTGATGTCATGATGCCTGTCACACCTGGAAGGAAGCACAAATTTCTCCTGTGGCCAGTCCTAATTCAGAGACATACAAAAAAGAGATTCTCAAAATGTCATTCCAGCTTATCTAAGTTGACACAGCACAAAACCATCACACCCAGTTAATAAATACAGATCAGGGATTCAAACTCAGGCAGTCTGTCTCCAAATGTACACTTCTAACTGCACCCCCACACCATTTTTCACACAGACATGACAGGAAGGGCCTGGCCCTAATTGGAGAGTTATGATGTTGTCTTATTTTTCTGTGAATTCTCAGTATCCTAAGTTCATCTGCTCAAGAACATGGCGAAGTGTGCAAGTAGAAGAGCATTTATTCTCTGCTTCTTTCCTAGGATGAATCTGAAGTTAACTCTCATGTTCAACATGAACAGATCAAATGAACAGCAGCTTTGCAAAAAATTCCAACACACCAGTGGAGGAAAGAGGAAGCTAGTATGTTCGAAGATAAAAGTGCAGATTATCACCCTGGTAAATACATAATGAAATACAGGAATACAGAGAGCTGAGATGAGCCCTAATGCTAGAGACTAAAATATTAAACAAATCCAATTTGACTTCAAAAATTTACTAGCTCCTCATAAATTCCAGAGTAGTTCCCAACATTCTTGTGAAGGCTCCCTCAACACAAATGAAAATTAAATGCTTGCTATAATCAAGATATACACTGTGAGGCATGGAAGAAAGAGTAACATCCCAAATGGGAGGTCAGCTTCAAAGACAAAAAGGCATTTGAGAACAGCCTTGGGTAGTGGCCCAGATGGTTAAGAATCTGCCTGCAGTACAGAAGACCCAGGTTCCATCCCTGCTTTGGGAAGATCCCCTGGAGAAGGAAATAGCTACTCACTCCAGTATTCTTGCCTGGAGAATTCCATGCACAGAGGAGCCTGGTGGTCTATAGTCTCTGGGGCTACAAAGAGTTGGACATGACTGAGCAGCTAACAACAACAATAACATTGGATAATTGGTAAGATTTAGATAAAATACTACTGTTGAAAGGGCAGTCAAAAGAGACGATGACTCCGATACAGTAAAATAGTTATACTTTCTATGTGCCATGCACTGTGCTAGGGTTGAGATAAGTATTGTAGAAAAGGAAAGATAGGTCCACAAAAGAGGATACTGTCATGTATTTAGAATGTAGGGTGGGTTGCATGAAAATGGAAGCAGATGAGTTTGGAAAGGTGGAAAGAGAACAGATTGTAGTTAATGGAAGTTCTATTCAAAGTAAACATTTTTCCTTTTGTGGATGGAATTCAAAAGATACAATGTATAAAGATTTTTGAAGAGTTCACAATAAGCAAAGCAACGCTGTATAATGGAAGAAAATTGCCACAGCCCAGCTCTTTTTCTCTTTAGAAATGTATTTGAATGCAGAAATGTATTTATAATATAAACCATTTCTATTTCCTTTGAGATGATGAGGGAAGAGCCACCTTTTATGAAATTTATGGAGTTTAAAATTCAATAAGCACAATGTTTACAATGTTTCTTAGCCAAAAAGCAATGCCATTCAAAGTGCTCTCTGCAAGAGTGACTTATATTTTATTTATTGGAAAGCACATTGACTTCCCCCATAACCAAACTTCTGTGGTGCTTGAATACTATTCAACTCATTTCATCTTCCTGGAGCCTTTTCTGTTTTATTTTCCTATGAATTTTATTTCCTTATGACATTTAACTGTGACAGACTTACAGTAAGGATTTCCTATTGACTGCATTCTGGACTTGCCTGGCTACCACTCAGGCATCCATATGTCACGGTTCACACAGTTCATGGCTTACTGTTTCTCTAAGAACCTGGTACTAAGTGTGTTCTGGAAGGTGTGCGCTGAGGTATGGGTCACAGAAAAAAATGGTCAAAGTATTTGGGAGAAACATTTAGCAATTTCAATTCCTGCCTTGACTTACCCAGTATCACTGATATAAAGAGAAGAGTTTCAGAGAAAAAAAACACTGCAGACATGTTTTCACCTTGCTTTAATCTTGAGCCTTCATGGCCCAAAATTACAGAGGAGAAAGATGCAGACATCCTTCAGGGATAGAGAAGAGAAATGAGTCAGAAATTCTACATGCTTCTCACATGTTCCATGACAAACATGTTTCCATATCCTAGCAGAGAGGTCATGTCAATAAGAAGTTTCATCTTTACAGTTATTCTTTTGAACAAAAAGAAAAATACACATTGTTCACAAATATATAAGAGGATAACAATCACACTTCTTACATTAAAACATCTTCCTTTGTTTAACTTAGTGTGAGAACTGGGAATTAAGACCAATATCAGAGAGAAGTTTTGATTCGGGCCTGGGGGATGACAAGAAGAGATGTATGTTCAGAACATGCAATCCCAATGCAAAGGGGCCAAAGTTGAGATTCTCAGTAAATAAGATATGTGTGATGTTTTTGGAATCCCTGAAAATTTGGAGAAATATATGTGGAGCTAATGTTTCCCTGTTTTTTTTTTTTCCTATAATCAGATGGTACATGATATATTTCTGAAGTAATATATGGTTTGGTGACCAGTTTCTAGAGTCCACTAATAGCTGGGTGGCTGGTGGATAGAACCCATGATCTCCACTTTCTGGTATCTATGTCTTGTGTAATGCCCTTCCTTGTAGGGTAACAGGGGACTGTATTAATAGCTTGCTTCCAGTCGATATAGTGTAATAATGGTGATGGGCCATCACTTCTGTGGCAGCATTCTATAAGACTGTGGCTGGGAGAATACTTCTTACTTCCTAGTTTTGAGGAAGACCCATATAGCAAGGACCTGAGGGTGACTTCTGGCCAACAGGTAGCAGCAAACTGAGTCCCTGTGAGTTTGGGAGTGGATACTTCCCCAGCTGAACTTCTGATTAGACTGCAGCTCCAGCTGACACCATCATTCGTCTTGTGAGACTCTGAAACAGAAGGTCTACATGCCTTGACTTTTGACCCATAGAAGCTGTGAGACAATAATGTGTGGGGGGAGGGGGGGAAGGCAGGGTTTCAGCTGATAAGTAAGTGGTAATACTGTTATACAAAGCAATAGAAAACAAATTCACTGAGCTTGGGGCATGTTAGCCAACCTCCCTATGCCTTAAGTCTTTTCTTGGTTTGTTTTTTCATCTCTTGCTTATACACTGTCCCTCATTGTAGGCTAAGTGAATTACATCAAGAAGGAACCATTAAAAAGAATTCTGCAAAACAGCAACACCATGAGGTCCAAGGATGCAGCTTTCTGACAGTTTCACAAGGAACAGTGCATATTGTTTCTGTAGCATAATTTCTCTGTTTCTCATAAAACTAATTTTTCTGAATGTTAATAAGTTTCAAGTTTTTCCTCTGCAAGGTAATGCTGAGGGAATAGAGAGATTTAAAATGAATCAAACTGCGTTTTTCAACTTTTAAGATGTTCTAAAGTATACTGTGAATCTCTAAAAAGCATTGAAAACTAAGAAGCTGAACCAAAATTGTCTGAGGAAACACCTGAGGAAGAGATGAGAATTTTCTAGGAAAACCATTTGTAATCTGCTTTAAAAGCAAAACGAGGGTGTCCTCTAGGTCCAAGAGGCCTTTGATGAAAAACATGCCTACAGAATTTTCAACCAAGAATGTTTTTCATGATTATTACCAAAAATTCAACTCAGCAATTAAAACAAGTAACCTGACAGGCTTCATCAGATTTTAAGCTCGCCAGGGTCATGTACAATTCTCTTCCTTAATTTGGGGCACAGGGGTAGAAAAGTCTGAGAAACATCACTTTAATGCCCTAGCTGGGCTGGGTTCTCCCACACTGTCTAATTCAGGGGTGAGCTGAGTCAAGAACGGAAGGCTGGGTGTGCAGTGAAGCAGGGGGCACTAAGGCAGGAGGGAAGAAAGCCCATAGGAGGATCCCTGTCACTCACCACCCAACCCCCTTGCAAGTCGGCATCAAGATCCTAGTTAGCAGAGTCCCGAAGGCCTGAGGGCTGCATTTTGAAAATGGTGACCTCTAGAAGGAACTGCTATTTTTAAAGAAAGTGCATGAAGAAGAACTCATGCTTGCAGATACAACAGACCACTTTCCAGTTGAGAAAGAATAGCTTCGTAAGGGGATGTTGTCAACCCTTAGAATCTAAACGGAAATGCTATCTGAAAAAGACACATTTTTCCCCTCAAATTGTTTTCATCTCTAAATCAGACATATCCTGGACATCAAAATGTTCTTTATATTCCTTTTTATTTTTGACTGCATACACACACCAACTAAAGTAGGTCCAAGCAGTTATCCAAGACTAACAAATCGCCTTTATGAGAAAATTTTAGATAACTGGGAGCAACAGTGTGCTTTTTCACTTGGTTTTAGTTTGCTTTGGTTATCAGGATAATTACATTTATTCCAAGCTTTATTATAGGGGATAGGATCACTAGATTTAAAATTTCTCTATAAATCTTACAATTTAAGGTTTAATTCAGTATATATTTAAGAAGATCAGATCAGATCAGATCAGTCACTCAGTTGTGTCCGACTCTTTGCGAGCCCATGAACCGCAGCACGCCAGGCCTCCCTGTCCATCAACTCCCGGAGTTCACTCAGACTCACGTACATCGAGTCAGTGATGCCATCCAGCCATCTCATCCTCTGCCTTCTCCTCCTGCCCCCAATCCCTCCCAGCATCAGAGTCTTTTCCAATGAGTCAACTCTTCACATGAGATGGCCAAAGTACTGGAGTTTCAGCTTTAGCATCATTCCTTCCAAA
>NW_011494928.1:1474801-1491263 GCF_000754665.1 Bison bison bison
TGCCATGATCTTTGTTATCTGAATGTTGAGCTTTAAGCTCAACTTTTTCAGTCTCCACTTTCACTTTCATCAAGAGGCTTTTTAGTTCCTCTTCACTTTCTGCCATAAGGATGGTGTCATCTGCATATCTGAGGTGACTGATATTTCTCCCTGCAATCTTGATTCCAGTTTGTGCTTCTTCCAGTCCAGCGTTTCTCTTGATATACTCTGCATAGAAGTTAAATAAACAGGGTGACAATATACAGCCTTGACAAACTCCTTTTCCTATTTGGAACCAGTCTGTTGTTCCTTGTCCAGTTCTAACTGTCGCTTCCTGACCTGCATACAAATTTCTCAAGAGGCAGATCAGGTGTTCTGGTATTCCCATCTCTTTCATAATTTTCCACAGTTTATTGTGATCCACACAGTCAAAGGCTTTGGCATAGTCAATAAAGCAGAAATAGATGTTTTTCTGGAACTCTCTTGCTTTTTTGATGATCCAGTGGATGTTGGCAATTTGATCTCTGGTTCCTCTGCCTTTTTTAAAACCAGCTTGAACATCAGGAAGTTCACGGTTCACATATTGCTGAAGCCTGGCTTGGAGAATTTTGAGCATTACTTCTTCTGGAAATAAAAATCGTGTTTCCTATGTTTGATATTTAAACAGAAGCTGCTGGTGGTGATTTCAAGATGATGTTACAGAAAACACCCATTGTCCTCTGTACACCATCAGCAGATTAATGGCAAACTGATCTGTATCCAGTTAATAGGTGTTAAGTTTATTATGTGTCTCTGTTGAGGCCATAAAAGACAGGGCATGGGTCTTCTAACTATAAGAATACTGAGTGGATACTAAAAGAACCATGATCCTACTACAAAGTAGGCCAACATACTGTATTTTTTATTATTTTATTTTTTCTCAGAAAGAAAACATAATGTTACTATACCATTTCTTTAAAATGTCTAGTTTAACCAAGTTAACTACTTAGATACATAGATGATGGACAGATGGATAGATGGATGGATAGATGGATGGATGGATGGATAGATGGATGGATGGATGGATAGATGGATAGGTGGATGGATGGGTGGATGGGTGGATGGATAGACACACAGATACATAGACAGACAGGGACTTCACTGGTTGTCCTATGGTTAAAACTCTGCACTTTCACTTTTGAGTTTGATCCCTGGTTAGGGGACTAAGATACTGCATGCTGTGTGGCCAAAAAGATAGATAAATAGATATAGAGACAGAGATCTATTCATAGAGACCGTATTGAATAAAGTTAATATGTGAGAAATATTCCCTTATAAATATATTGGCTAATTTGTAATCTGAAACATAGGGAGGACAAGCAATTTGACCAAAGTTCCACAGTTATTAAGGTGCAGAAATGGCATTCACATCAGATCTGTCTTACTCTCTGGCTTATACCTTTAAATTCTAACTTACAAATAGTGTTAACAAGGGTACAATCATAACACACCTTTCTTCTTCCCCTTACCTTCAAACTTGTCCTTTTCTGGGTGAAATCTCAGACTAATTCTACAGTCTCATCAGTCAGAAATATTAGAAATATCTCAGGATGCCTCTAGTTCCAAGAATTGCCCCCATGTCATTAACTGAAATACCCAAGAGAAAATGTTAGTTGTTCAGTTATGTCTGACTCTTTGAAACCTCGTGGACTGTTGCCCACCAGGCCCTCTGTCCATGGAATTCTCCAGGCAAGAACACTGGAGTGGGTAGCCATTTCCTTCTCTGTGGGATCTTCCCAATTCAAGGATCAAAGCCAGGTCTCCTACATTGCAGGCAGATTATTTACCACCTGAGCCACCGGGGAAGCCCTTGTAGAGAAATAATCCAATACTGACACCCAGCCAGCTCCTCCCTTTGTTGCCCTCTTCTGGTCTCTGAGGCACAGAACATGGGCCAGATTCTCAGTGGAAATGTGGCTGGATCCCAGGGTGCCACCTCTCTTCTCTTTACTAAGTCAGAGAAGTCCAGCCATAGCCCACTGCCTCTGAGTTTTGCAGATATGGGTCAAACACCAATCCCTTATATTTCTTCAACTTCATGAAACAGATATCATGCTCATCAAATAATTCAGCTATTCATTCAACATGTATTTACTGAGCATACACCATTTGGGAACCATTGTTCTTGACCCATGAACAAAACAGACAAAAATATTTGTTTTTAGATTAATCAAGCCAAGACTTCACAGGTGGCACAGTGGTAAGGAATTTGCCTGCCAATACAGGAGATATAGGAAATGTAGGTTCTATCTCTAGGTGAGAAAGAAAAAAGATTCCCTGGAGTAGGAAATGGAAACCCACTCCAGTACTCTTGCCTGGAAAATCCCATGGACAGAGGAGCCCATTGGGCTACAGTCCATGGGGCTCAAAGAGTCAGACACGACTAAGCAACTCAGTTCAATTCAGTCACTCAGTCGTGTCCAACTCTCTGCAACCCCATGGACTGCAGCACACCAGGCTTCCGTGTCCATCACCAACTCCTGGAATTTACTCAAACTCATGTCCATGGAGTCAGTAATGCTATCCAACCATCTCATCCTCTGTCATCCCCTTCTCCTCCTGCCATCAATCTTTCCCAGCATCAGGGTCTTTTCCAATGAGTCGGTTCTTCGCATCAGGTGGCCAAAGTATTGGAGTTTCAGCTTCCTTATCAGTCCTTCCAATGAATATTCAGGACTGATTTCCTTTAGAATGGACTGGTTGGATCTCTTTGCCATCCAAGGGACTCTCAAGAGTCTTCTCCAAAACCACAGTTCAAAAGCATCAATTCTTCAGGGCTCAGCTTTCTTTATAATCCAACTCTCACATTCATACATGACTACTGGCAAAACCATAGCTTTGACTAGATAGACCTTTGTTGGCAAAGTAATGTCACTGCTTTTTAATATGCTGTCTAGGTTGTTCATGAATTTTCGTCTAAGGAGCAAGAGTCTTTTAATTTCAAGGCTGCACATACGAAGTGTGGCACCATACTTTGGAATATGAGAGTATTCATAGCATATTACTGGGTTATTATCTTTTTGATGACTGAGTTCAATGGAGACAGTAGTAATCCCCTTTTAACCCCATGCTTATATAGACAATTACATGTGCACTGGCACACACATATGGCAAAATCAAGATCATGTTTCTGACATAAGTTTTATTTATTGAAATCTCTGTCATGAAATATTTTTGAAAGCATGAGTTTTTCCTCGTTGCATTATTGCTTCATATGACTAAAATATGTGTTTAATCATTCACCTTTTGTTAGATATTTAAGATTTTAATGAACTTTCATCATTCTATAATTTTCTTTGATAAATTTAGCTCTATTGATCTCCATATCCATTTCTGAATAATGAATCTCGAAATAGCCATCTCCTAATATCCCTTTCTGGGCTTATCTGGCTTAGTGGTAAAAAATATGTCTACCAGTGCAGAAGATGTGGGTTCAATCCTTGGATCAGGAAAATTCCCTGGAGAAGTAAATGGTAATCCACTCCAGTATTCTTGCCTGGAAATCCCATGGACAGAGGAGCCCAGGTGGGCTATAGTCCAAGGGCTGCAAAAGAATTGGACATGACTAAAAAACAACAACAAATATTGCTTTGTTATTAATGATATTAATATTAATAGAACAATGCTAAATAACACTATTAAAATGCTTAATAGAGTTTATGTATTGCCCAGAAAAGTTGCCTCAATTTAGATTCTCATCAGCAACATATTAATGGATTACTTCATTGCAATCTCAGCATCACTACTAGGTATTTTTTTTTTATAAGCTGGATTTGCTTATAATTTATTTTTCAAATTTGTAATGGTTCACTGAGGTTTAGCAAAGAAAATCTATGGCTATATGGTATATTAATTCTAAGTTAAATATATGTACATATTTAGTAGAGCTAATATGTATATAAAACTTAAAATATGTTTAGATATAGCTTGCAAAAAGATAGGTACAATACATAAATAATTTTTAATGCTCTCTCTGAGCTTAAAATTTCATGCCCCATGATCTATTAAGGAAAAAGAATAAAACGTTTATATGTAGTAAACACCTATGCAACATTAATTTTTTACAAAGCCCACTGTTTAAGTATAGCTAGGCACAGAGTGTTCATTTTAAAGAAAGATGAACTCTTCATGAAGAAAGGTGATTCCTGAGCAGACTTTAATAGATTTAGTTTAATCTTCCTCAAGGGAAAATATCACATTTCAAATATTGGTAGAAGCCAGATAAAGTGAGAAAATGGCCAGAGACATCCATGAAGTAGTTAGACGAAGCTCCGAGATTTGGGTTATCCTCTTAAGTTAGAAAAACAAGGACATTGGGGAGAAAATATACTATGACAGATAACTCATTGAAAGATGCGAAGGGTATATTAGTATTATTTTTATCATATTATTATTGCTAATATTATTAGTCTTCAAACTTCACCAGTTCTCATCCTTTCTAGTTTCTGAGCCTTCCTCAAACAGATTACTATGGTGAATTCTCATTCACCTCAAATATTTCCTTCTGCTGATTAAAGGAATCATGCTTTCTCTATTTCAGCCTGCTGTACTCATTCTCAAATATCAATATATGTATCCAGGTCAGAACAATATACATTATTTGGCCAAAGTCACATTTATCTCATTTTCACAGCTTATTTTTTTCATAAAAAGTTGTTTTGTAAAGGTTGTCATTTAATGAGGGCTTATTTGGTGATTGATATATAAAAAGAATTTAATAAATGCATGACCAGAAATAGTTTTAGGTAATCATCATTATCCACATTTTGTATTCAGATCACCAGATACTTGAAACTTGAATTAAGCATTATGCAGGAGTTTTAATAAAGGTAGGATGGGATCATAACATAGAAGTAAGTTACATGTCCTTGGTCACATAGTGAGGAAAAATTGCATTAGTCAATCCCAGAACTGTCTGATTCTCCCACCTTCATAGTGATCTTCCTAACTAATTCCAAGACTCTCAAAATCAGCAACAGCTGAAAGATCTTTCTTCTCTCACTCTGCCTACCATGAGTACATAGGGAGTTCACAGTCCACATCAGTTCCAGGGATGAAAATCTAACTTCACACTGCAAGTAACCTTCTACTAAATTATCAACTCTGTGACTTTTGATGCTTTTGAGATTCCAACTCTAGCATTTCAAATCAGGAAAGTTAGGTGTGATTTCAGGGTAAGAAGCAGGAATTACACTTTTTAGGAGATAATTTATGCTTACACTCAACTAAAGTTGATTTGAAGTGAAAATGGGGGTGCACCTCAACCAAATTTTGTTACTGTCAGATTTTCAATTTGTTTATTTGTGTGTGATTTGAATTTAGACATGATGTCTGGTTATCAGAAAATTATATAAATTCAAGAGTCATTAAATCAAACACATTCTTCATTTCAGATCCATTCAAGAATACTTATTAAACACAATGCAGTTATATGCAAGACAATGTGCCAGGTGATATGATAATTAGAAAGATAGAAACTTTCAATTCTGGTTTCCTCGATGTGCATGCCCAGCAGTGGGATTGCTGGGTCATAAGGCAGTTCCATTTCCAGTTTTTTAAGGAATCTCCACACTTCTCCATAGTGGCTGTACTAGTTTGCATTCCCACCAACAGTGTAAGAGGGTTCCCTTTTCTCCACACCCTCTCCAGCATTTATTGCTTGTAGACTTTTGGATCGCAGCCATTCTGACTGGCGTGAAATGGTACCTCATAGTGGTTTTGATTTGCATTTCTCTGATAATGAGTGATGCTGAGAATCTTTTCATGTGTTTGTTAGCCATCTGTATGTCTCCTTTGGAGAAATGTCTATTTAGATGAATGGATAAGAAAGCTGTGGTACATATACACAATGGAGTATTACTCAGCCATTAAAAAGAATACATTTGAATCAGTTCTAATGAGGTGGATGAAACTGGAGCCTATTATACAGAGTGAAGTCAGCCAGAAAGAAAAACACCAATACAGTATACTAATGCATATATATGGAATTTAGAAAGATGGTAACAATAACCCTGTATATAAGACAGCAAAAGAGACACTGATGTATAGAACAGTCTTATGGACTCTGTGGGAGAGGGAGAGGGTGGGAAGATTTGGGAGAATGGCATTGAAATATGTATAATAGCATATATGAAACAAGTCGCCAGTCCAGGTTCGATGCACGATACTGGATGCTTGGGGCTGGTGCAATGGGACGACCCAGAGGGATGGTATGAGGAGGGAGGAGGGAGGAGGGTTCAGGATGGGGAACACATGTATACCTGTGGTGGATTCATTTTGATATATGGCAAAACCAATACAATATAGTAAAGTTAAGAAATAAAATCAAATTTAAAAAATTAAAAAAAGAAAGATGAAAAGTATAAACACAGATCTCAAGGAATTTGAAATCTACTATAGGAGATGAAACCTATAGAAAAGTGACAAGATCAAAGACAGAATATATATCTGTAAGTAAAATTTGATAGTTCAAAAGAGTTATGGTTTTCAATAAACAGATGAGGAAGAAGATGTGGAAGGCATATAAACTGAATTGAGAAGGAAGGAAGAAAAACAACTTTTCCAGCCATCAGAAACACACCAGGAACTGTGCTTAATGTTTTAGCATTTTTAAATGTAATCCTCTAGAAATTCTTCCAAGTGTCTAAGACTCACTCTACAGAGGGAAAAGGTCATCACTTTTCCAAGAAAGGTCCTGAACTTCCTGATGTTCAAGCTGGTTTTAGAAAAGGCAGAGGAACCAGAGATCCAATTGCCAACATTCGCTGGATCATGGAAAAAGCAAGAGAGTTCCAGAAAAACATCTATTTCTGCTTTATTGACTATGCCAAAGCCTTTGACTGTGTGGATCACAATAAACTGTGGGAAATTCTGAAAGAGATGGGGATACCAGAACACCTGACCTGCCTCTTGAGAAATCTGTATGCAGGTCAGGAAGCAACAGTTAGAACTGGACATGGAACAACAGACTGGTTCCAAATAGGAAAAGGAGTTTGTCAAGGCTGTAGATTTTCACCCTGCTTATTTAACTTCTATGCAGAGTACATCATGAGAAACGCTGGACTGGAAGAAACACAAGCTGGAATCAAGATTGCTGGGAGAAATATCAATAACCTCAGATATGCAGATGACACCACCCTTATGGCAGGAAGTGAAGAGGAACTAAAAAGCCTCTTGATGAAAGTGAAAGAGCAGAGTGAAAAAGTTGGCTTAAAGCTCAACTTTCAGAAAACGAAGATCATGGCATCTGGTCCCATCACTTCATGGGAAATAGATGGGGAAACAATGTAAACAGTGTCAGGCTTTATTTTTTGGGGCTCCAAAATCACTGCAGATGGTGACTGCAGCCATGAAATTAAAAGACACTTACTTCTTGGAAGAAAAGCTATGACAAACCTGGCAGCATATTAAAAAGCAGAGACATTACTTTGCCAACAAAGGTCTGTCTAGTCAAAGTGATGGTTTTTCTAGTAGTCATGTATGGATGTGAGAGCTGGACCATAAAGAAAGCTGAGTGTCAAGGAATTGATGCTTTTGAACTGTGGTGTTGGAGAAGACTCTTGAGAATCCCTTGGGCTGCAAGAAAATCCAACCAGTCCATCCTAAAGGAGTTCAGTCCTGGGTGTTCATTGGAAGGACTGATGTTGAATCTGAAGCTCCAATACTTTGGCCACCTGATGAAAAGAGCCAACTCACTAGAAAAGATTATACCCTCAGTGAAAGAGTGACTAGAAAAAACATTCTACCCTATTTGACAAAAATAGATAGCAAAGAACTCTATCTAACATAACTGATTTTGATGTGAGGGGAAATTAAGATTTCAAGATCACAAACTGACATTCAAAAACATGGAAATTTCAAAATCATACCAACTGAGAGATCTGAGAGGTTTTATATAAACAAAATTATATAAAATAAATTAATTTAAAATAGTTTCACACATGCCTCTGGTTTTGCAGGAAAAAAATCAAGCCCTCTAATGAAAAAAAAAAAAATTCCTCTGAATAGACCTTATGAAATTTGCACAGGTAATGTCATAACAAGTGTAGTCTCATTTTCAAATATCACTAGTAAACAAACAAGAAAAGCCAACCTTGTAGAAATTTATCAAATATTGGGAAGTCAGGATACAAACGTAAAATGAATATTCTAATATAAATCAGTATAAGATAATTAAAATTATCAGCCAAAGAAAGTAGCATAGAATTATCCATGATTATTTGAGAAAGGTACAAATGCATGTAGAAATGAAAAACATAATTGTTGAACTTAAAAGCTCACTAAAGGTCCGTTCTTAAGTGCTTATATAACAGAAATGGAAACTATGTCTTCCAAAAGATTTGAGCACAACTGTTCAAGACCATCCATTCCCATCCAGAAGAGAATCACTACACAAATTGTGGGAGATCAAAAAATGGAATGCCACTCAGGAAAGGAAAATACTAAATTACTGATACATGCAAAGCCACTGGGTTGAGACAAAGCCAGGCACAAAAGCACACATATTGTACAATTCCATCTATAAGAAGTTCAAACACGGGCACACTAGTCTATCATTATTCAACTTTCTATCGTAATGGAAATCAGGTAAGTAGTCAGAAAGTTTGGGAAGGCAGGATTAGAAAACTATCTAAAGGAATTTTCTGAGTGGCCATCTTTTTATGGTTAATCTATGCAGGTACTCATATGCTGTTGTTCAGTCACTAAGTTCTGTCCAATTCTTTGAGACCTCATGGACTGTAGCATGCTATGCTCTGTCCTTCACTTTCTCCCAGAGTTTGCTTAAATTCATGGCCATTTGAGTATGAAAAGTCAAAAAGCAGATACTTATATAGATGTATCAATAATATCAATAGTCATCTGTCTATTTTATTGTGTATGAATTATGCCTCAAAAACCATTTGGGAACAATTTTTAACACATTTGAAGAGAGAATTAATAACTTTATAGTAATAGTTTATTGAGTGCTGAGCATGACTCTATTTTGCTGCTGCTATGCTTCAGTCATGTCCGACTCTGTGCGACCCCATAGACGGCAGCCCACCAGGCTCCCCCATCCCTGGGATTCTCCAGGCAAGAACACTGGAATGGGTTGCCATTTCCTTCTCCAACGCATGAAAGTGAAAAGTGAAAGTGAAGTCGCTCAGTCATGTCTGCTCTTTGCAACCCCATGGACTACAGCCCACCAGGCCCCTCCGTCCATGGGATTCTCCAGGCAAGAATACTGGAGTGGGGTGCCATTGCATTTTCTGGACTCCATTTTACTTATAGGGAAATTCTGTTAATCCAATGAAGAAGGGGTTGTTTTCACCCCCAATTTTTTCTATTAAGAAACTGAGGCAGATGGAAATTTGAATCTCCCTGTGCATAACAATGAACTGGGATTCTAACCTAAGAAACTGGACCCCTTACCATACCTGGAGATACATCAGATTCCACAAGATAAGTAAATCAGATACTTTGAGGTTAAGTCTGAGTCAACAAATGAACACTACTGCCCTAGACAAACTTGAAGATTTGCTCCCTGGAACATTTATAAGAATGTTCACAGCCTATTTATTTGTGTTAGCACATGACTGAAACCAACTAAAAACAAGAAAGATGAATAATGTTGGATTCTATTTATAAGAGATTGTTTAGCAGTAAAAATAAATGCCTTTCAGCTATTTTCATGGATATGAATATCACAAAAAATAGAATGAAAACAGCAAGTTGCAGGAGATTGTATGCAATATGATATTATTAATACTAATTTCATAAACATTTAAACTAACCAATATATTGAATAGGTAGAATAAAACCATTAAGAAAAGCAAGAACATTATAAATAAAAAATTCAAAGCAGTGGCTCCTCTAGGGTGAAAGTAGAGAAATAAATCAAACACAAAGAATTTCAACTACTATGAAAATATTCCTTGTTTAAATTCAGTTAAAACTATAGGTGTGTTCTTTACATTACTCTTTATGCACGATATTTTTGTTATTAAATATTTATATAAAATTACTAGTAAAAAGTATAACAATTCTAACACCCTAGCAGTGACTAGTTCGTTTCTGTAAAATTAAACTTATGCTATATGTGCAAATTTTAAAGAATAGATAACATATTACAAGTCATCAGTTCAGTTCAGTCACTCAGTCATGTCTGACTCTTTGTGACCCCATGGACTACAGCATGCCAGGCTCCCTGTCTATCACCAGCTCCTGGAGTTTATCCAAACTCATGTCCATCGAGTAGGTGATGCCATCCAACCATCTCATCCTCTGCCATTCCCTTCTCCTCCTGCCTTCAAACTTTCCCAACATCAGGGTCTTTTCCAATGAGTCAGTTCCTTGCATCAGGTGGCAAGGTATTGGAGCTTCAGCTTCAACATTAGTCCTTCCAATGAATATTCAGGACTGATCTCCTTTAAGATGGATTGATTGGATCTCCTTTCAGTCCAAGGGGCTCTCAAGAGTCTTCTCCAACATCACAGTTCAAAAGCATCAATTCTTAGGTGCTCAGCTTTCTTTACAGTCCAACTCTCACATCCATACGTGACTAGTGGAAAAACCATAGCTTACTAGACAGGACTTTGTTGCCAAAGTAAATGTCTCTTCTTTTTAATATGCTATCTAAGTTGGTCATAACTTTTCTTCAAAGGAGCTAGTGTCTTTTAATTTCATGGCTGCAGTCACCATCTGCAGTGATTTTGGAGTCCAAAAAAATAAAACCTCTCATTGTTTCCATTGTTTCCCCATCTGTTTGCCATGAAGTGATGGACCGGATGTCATGACCTTAGTTTTCTGAATGTTGAGCTTTAAGCCAACTTTTTCACTCTCCTCTTTTATTTTCTTTCTTTTTTTTTTTTTTTTCACTCTTCTCTTTTACTTTCATCAAGAGGCTCTTCAGTACTTCTTCACTTCCTGCCGTAAGGGTGGTGTCGTTTGCATATCTGAGGTTATTGCTATCTCTCCTTGCAATCTAGATTCCAGCTGGTGCATCATCCAACCTGGAATTTCACATGATGTACTCTGCATATAAGTTAAATAATCAGGGTGACAATATACAGCCTTGATGTACTCCCTTCCCGATTTGTTGTTCGATGTCCAACTCTAATTGTTGTTTCTTGACCTGCGTAGAGATTTCTCAGGAGTCAGGTCAGGTGCTCTGGTATTCCCATCTCTTGAAGAATTTTCCACAGTTTATTGTGATCCACACAGTCAAAGGCTTTGGCAGAGTCAATAAAGCAGTAGTAGATGTTTTACTGGAACTCTTTTGCTTTTTCGATGATCTGAAGGATGTTGGCAATCTCATTTCTGGTTCCTCTGCCTTTTCTGAACCCATCTTGAACATCTGGAAGTTCTTGGTTCACATACTGTTAAAGCCTGGCTTGGAGAATTTTGAGCATTATTTTGCTGGCGTGTGAGATGAGTGCAATTGTGTGGTAGTTTGAGCATTCCTTGGCATTGCCTTTCTTTGGGATTGGAATGAAAACTGACCTTTTCCAGTTCTGTGGCCAATGCTGAGTTTCCCAAATTTGCTGACATACTGAGTGCAGCACTTTCACAACATCATCTTTTAGGGTTTGAAATAGTTCAACTGGAATTCCATCACCTCCATTAGCTTTGTTCGTAGTGATGCCTCCTAAGGCCCACTTGACTTCACATTCCAGGATGTCTGGCTCTAGGTGAGTGATCACACCATCATGATTTATCTGGGTCATTAAGATCTTTTGTATACTTCTTCTGTGTATTCTTGCCATCTCCTCTAAATATCTTTTGCTTCTGTTAGGTCCATACCATTTCTGTCCTTTATTGAGTCTATCTTTGCATGAAATGTTCCCCTGGTATCTCTAATTTTCTTGAAGATATCACTAGTATTTTCCATTCTATTGTTTTCCTCTATGTCTTTGCAATGATCACTGAGGAAGGCTTTCTTATCTCTCCGTGCTATTCTTTGGAACTCTGCATTCAAATGAGTATATCTTTCCTTTTCTCCTTTGACTTTAGCTTCTCTTCTTTTTTCAGCTATTTGTAAGGCCTCCTCATATAACCATTTAGCCTTTTTCCATTTTTTGTCTTGGAGTTGGTCTTGATCACTGCCTCCTGTACAATATTACGAACCTCTGTCCATAGTTCTTCAGGCACTCTGTCTATCAAATCTAACCCCTGGAATCTATTTGTCACTTCCACTGTATAATCGTAAGGGATTTGACTTAGGTCATACCTGAATGGTCTAGTGGTTTTCTCCACTTTCTTGAACTTAAGTCTGGATTTGGCAATAAGAAGTTCATGACCTGAGCCATGGTCAGCTCCTGGTTTTATTTTTACTGACTCTACAGAGCTTCTCCATCTTTGGCTGCAAAGAATATAATCAGTCTGATTTCGCTGTTGACCATCTGATGATGTCCATGTGTAGAGTCTTCTCTTGTGTTGTTGGAAGAGGGTATTTGCTATGACTAGTGTGCTGTCTTGGTAAAACTCTTTTAGCCTTTACCCTGCTTCATTTTGTACTCCAAGGCCAAATTTGCCTGTTACTCCAGGTATCTCTTGACTTCTTACCTTTACATTCCAGTCCCCTATAATGAAAAGGACATCTTTTTAACAAATCATAGATTCTAGAAAATGTTATATAAATAAAAGCCTGAATATGCCACTCACTTATTCCTTAGTTATAGTTTAAAATGAGGAACATTCAAAGTGTAAAACCTTAATATTTCTTCTCAAGTTCTTTAGGAATCACATTGCCATTATGTTGCTCCATTCAATACCAGTTTATGGAGGGTTGAAAACATGACTCTTTTTCTAAACCATATTTGTGTATTTTATATAGGACCACTTAGATGTACAGAAAAATGCAGATAGGAGAGAGTTTCCATACATCCCTCATCTAATAAATTCCCTAAGCTGGCCTCTTAACATCACCATGGTATGTTTGTCAAAACTAAGGAGCTAACACTGTGCATGTTTGTGCATGCTAAGTCGCTTCAGTCCTGTCCAACTCTTTGTGACCCCATGGACTGTAGTCTGCCAGGCTCCTCTATCCATGGGAATTCCCCAGGCAAAATTACTGGAATGGACTGCCATGCCCTCCTTCAGGGGATCTTTCCAACCCAGGGATCAAACCCAGGTTTCCTGCATTGCAGGCAGATTCTTTACTATCTGAGCCTCTAGGGAAGCCCAAGAATACTGGAGTGGGTAGCCTATCCCATCTCCAGGGGATCTTCTTGACCAGGGTCTCCTGCACTGCAGGCATCAGCTGAGCTAATGGGGAAGCCCAGATACACAGCGTAGTGATTCACTACTTCTGTACATTGCAAATATACAGGATGAGGATATACACAGTAACACACATGGTTGTTTCAAGATGCTAATGTCTTAGGTTTGAACACATTTTAATAACCCTGCATGTTTCTCCCCTCACATGTTTATTGTTTTTGACATTATATTTTACATCTTTTTGTTTTGTGAATCTTTTAACTACTTACTGTGGCTATAGATGATTTTACTACTTTTATTTTTTAAATTTCCTACTAGTTTTATAAGTGGTTGATCTAAAATCTTTACTATGTATTTTCTTTTACTAATGAGATTTTTTTCCTTTCTTAATTTTCATATCTCTAATTTGTCCTTTCCTTTCCAAGAAGAGAAATATCTTGAAAAATTCTTAAAAAGCTGGTTTCCAGGTGCTGAATTCCCAAGCTTTTGATGGTATGTAAAACTTTTGATCTCTTTTTCACATTTAAGTAAAAGCCTTGCTGGGTAGAATATTCTTGACTGTAGACTTTTCCCTTTAATCACCTTAAATGTATCAGGTCACTCCCTTCTGGCCTATAGTTTCTGCTGAAAATTTAGCTGATATCTTTATGGGAGCTCTCTTGTGTGTAAATTGGTGATTCTCCCTGCTGCTTTTAATATTGTCTTTATTTTAAATTTCTGCCATTTTAATTTATGATGTGCATTGCTGTGGTCTTCTTTGGGTTGATCTTGTTTGAGACTCTGTGCTTCCTGGACCTAGATGTCTATCTCCTTCTCAGGCTAAGAAAATTCTCAACTATTATGTTTTCAAATATGTTCTTTTCCCCTTTTTCTCTCTTTCCTTATAAGACTCCTGTAATGTGAAATTTACTATACTTGATGTGGTTATAGAAGTTTCTTAAACGGTTTTCATTTTTGTTTCCTTTTTTCTATTCAGCTTCAGTGATTTCCAGTACTTCATCTTCTAGGTTGCTGAACCATGCCTCTGTGTCATTTAATCTACTGTTGAGTCCTTCTAATGTATCTTTAAGTATTGCATTCTTCCTATATACAGTACAAAGGAGCAAATGGCAACCCACTCCGCTATGCTTGCCTGGGAAATCTCATGACAGAGGAGACTGGCAGGCTACAGTCTGTGGGGTCACAAAGACATGACTTAGTGACTAAGCAGCAACAATTGTGTACTTCTGTTTCGTTCTTCTTTATATTTTCTAACTTTGTGAAAAACTTCTAACTTCTTAACTCTGTTCATCCATTCTCCTCCTTAGTTCTGTGAGCACCTTTATGATCATTTCCTTAAACTATTTATTGAACATATTGCTTATCTTCAGTTAAGTTAGTTCTTTGAAGGTTTTCTCTTGTTCCAACATTTGGAACATATTTCTCTGTCACCTAATTTTACTTAATTCACTGTTTCTATTTCTGTGTATTTGGTAGATTGATGATGTTTCTCAATCTTTGAAAACTGGCCTTATGTAAGAAATGGCCTGGAGGGCCCAGCAATGCACAGCACCCTGGTCATAGAGCTGTATAACTGAGGGGTCCCTTGCTCCTTGGGGAGAGCCGCTGCAACTGTATTCATCTTCTCATTTACAGGTCACCTATCTAGGGGTATGGGTCTTGACTATACCACATCTCTGCTCTTCCTACCTGTCTTGTGTTTCCTTCTTCATGTCTTTAGCTGAAGATCTTGTCTGCTATTGTTTAGTCACTTGGTCATGTCTGATTTTTTGCAACCCCATGGATTGCAGCCTGCCAGATTTCTCTGTCCTTAAGATTATCCTGGCAACAATCCTGGAGTGGGTTGCCATTTCCTACTCCAGGGGATATTCTTGACCAAGGGACTGAACCCATGTCTCCTTCATTGCAGTTGGATTCTCTACCACTGAGGCACGAGGCAAGCCCTAGTCTTTAGATCCCTTTCATGGGATAATTGCTCTGTAAATAGTTTCAGTTCTGGTGTGCCTGTGGCAGGAGGTGAGGTCTGTCTCTTTCTACTCCACCATCTTGACCCCAACACTTATCAATTATTTCCAGAAGCATGTGATTAATTGTTAGCTACAGCTGAAATAAAACGTGTTAACTTGCACAAAGCTCCCAGTACTCCACCTGCTATTCTATCTGCCTTGCATGTATTATTGCATACAATCTTAGGACACTAGCATGTCATATGCTTATGATTATCTCCAGTAAACAGTGATGAAACTAAGGGACAAGAAGTTTACACAACTTGTCTAAGGTAACACTTCTGGTTGGGAACAGAGCTAAGATTTAAATCCAGGTTCTATGATTCCATGCTTGGATCCTCAATCTATAAGCAATACACACTCAGTTCAATCTAGTTCAGTTCAGTCGCTCAGTCGTGTCTGACTCTTTACGACCCCATGAATTGCAGAATGCCAGGCCTCCCTGTCCATCACCAACTCCCGGAGTTCACCCAGACTCACGTCCATAGAGTCAGTGATGCCATCCAGCCAGCTCATCCTCTGTCGTTCCCTTTTCCTCCTGCCCCCAATCCCTCCCAGCATCAGGGTCTTTTCCAATGAGTCAACTCTTCGCATGAGGTGGCCAAAGTACTGGAGTTTCAGCTTTAGCATCATTCCTTCCAAAGAAATCCCAGGGCTGATCTCCTTCAGAATGGACTGGTTGGATCTCCTTGCAGTCCAAGGGACTCTCAAGAGTCTTCTCCAACACCACAGTTCAAAAGCATCGATTCTTGGGCACTCAGCCTTCTTCACAGTCCAACTCTCACATCCATGAATGACCACAGGAAAAACCATAGCCTTGACTAGACGGACCTTTGTTGGCAAAGTAATGTCTCTGCTTTTGAACATGCTATCTAGGTTGGTCATAACTTTCCTTCCAAGGAGTAAGCGTCTTTTAATTTCATGGCTGCAATCACCATCTCCAGTGATTTTTGGAACCCAAAAAAATAAGTCTGACACTGTTTCCACTGTTTCCCCATCTATTTTCCATGAAGTTTTGGGACCGGATGCCATGATCTTCGTTTTCTGAATGTTGAGCTTTAAGACAACATTTTCACTCTCCTCTTTCACTTTCATCAAGTGGCTTTTGAGTTCCTCTTCACTTTCTGCCATAAGGGTGGTGTCATCTGCATATCTGAGGTTATTGATATTTCTCCCGGCAATCTTGATTCCAGCTTGTGCTTCTTCCAGTCCAGCGTTTCTCATGATGTACTCTGCAT
>NW_011494928.1:1491363-1498138 GCF_000754665.1 Bison bison bison
ACAGTCTGAGGTTATTGATATTTCTCCCGGCAATCTTGATTCCAGCTTGTGCTTCTTCCAGTCCAGCGTTTCTCATGATGTACTCTGCATAGAATTTAAATAAGCAGGGTGACAATATACAGCCTTGACAAACTCCTTTTCCTATTTGGAACCAGTCTGTTGTTCCATGTCCAGTTCTAACTGTTGCTTCCGAACCTGCATACAAATTTCTCAAGAGGCAGATCAGATGGTCTGGTATTCCCTTCTCTTTCAGGATTTTCCACAGTTTATTGTGATCCACACAGTCAAAGGCTTTGGCATAGTCAATAAAGCAGAAATAGATGTTTTTCTGGAACTCTCTTGCTTTTTTGATGATCCAGTGGATGTTGGCAATTTGATCTCTGGTTCCTGTGCCTTTTCTAAAACCAGCTTGAACATCAGGAAGTTCACAGTTCACATATTACTGAAGCCTGGCTTGGAGAATTTTGAGCATTATTTTACTAATGTGTGAGATGAGTGCAATTGTGCGGTAGTTTGAGCATTCTTTGGCATTGCCTTTCTTTGGGATTGGAATGAAAACTGACTTTTTCCAGTCCTGTGGCCATTGCTGAGTTTTCCAAGTTTGCTGGCATATTGAGTGCAGCACTTTCACAGCATCATCTTTCAGGATTTGAAATAGCTCAGAGTTCCTAATAAAGGCAACCCGGTTTACTCCCATGCCTCTAAAGTGCCAAGAACAGAGCAAACACATGAACTGCGTGTTAACCTGCAAGAAGTTCCACCCTCATTGAATGGTTAGGGTCAGCACAATGAATATAAACACTCTCCTGTCTGAAAAGCAGAAGAGATCCGCACACACTGTGAGAGTATGGGTCTACCCTGAGCAGAGCAAGTGTTAGCTGGCATATTTTTTGAGACTTTGAAAGTCTGAAACTCTCTTTCTCTTTCCCTAACCAAAGGAAAAGTTTTTGGTTTGGTATAAAGTTATTGGATCTCTTTTATCTCTATCTCCAAATTCTATAGACACTCTTCTGGTATTTGTTTTTTGCGAAAGAGACATCTGGGTCAACTTTTTTTTCATGTTTTTTCTTATTATACTAGTTTGCCTTTGTAAGTCTATAATTTTTTTCCTTGTCAGTGTATTTCTTTTTTCTTTCTGTTTTATTGAGACATGTGTCACACAGCACTATAAAAGTTTACAGTGTGTAAGATAATGATTTGATTTACATGCACCATGATGTAATTACCCCAATAAGTTTAATGAATATCTATCATCTCATATACATATAAAATTAAGACAATAGAAAAAAAATCCCTTGTCTTGAGAACTCATGGTTTATTTTCAATAAATTTCATATATAAAGTGCTTAGTCACTCAGTCGTGTCTGACTCTTTGCGACCCCATGAAGTGTAGCCCGCCAGTCTCCTCTGGGGATTCATCTCCATGGGGATTAACCAGGCAAGAAGACTGCGGTGGGTTGCCAGGCCCTTTTCCAGGGAATATTCCCAACCCAGGGATCAAACCCAGTTCTTCTGCACTGCAGGCAGATTCTTTACTATCTGAGTCACCAGGAAAGTCCAAGATAGAACAGTGCTAATTTAGCATGTTGTACATTACAATTCTACCATTTATTTATAACTGGGATTTTGTACCTTTTGACTATCTTTATCCAATTCACCTCTACTGCTTATAAGTGTGTTTCAAAGCTCTTTACAAGACAAATCTAGTTATGGTTTCCTTTATATTGACTTTTTCAGAAAGTATGATTTTAGATTTCCATATACACACCTCTTTCAAATTCTGAAAGATTGACTTTGATGCCCCTTTGATAATCATTTTATTTCTGGTTATTTGGATTATACCCTCAGGGAAATACAGAATTCTTAAGCTGAATTCTGAGGGGATTTTAAATGTCTTCTCACCTTTTTTTTTCATCTCTGCATTCTGTGCAAGTTTCTCAAGTTCATCTTCCACATGACTGACTTGATTTTCCAAGGTTATTAACCCTTCTTAACTACTTTCACTGAAAATTTTATTTCTATTATTACATTTTTGGTTCCCACATAAAATCTCATTATCTTACACATTTTCCTGTTTTCTAATCTCAGTGTTTCTTTTTTTTATGGTTTTCTGAATTTGTTTCAAAGCAGTCATACATTATGATACTTTATTGAGAACACTAAACACTTCTCGAATTTTTTCTTTCTTCAAATAAGTTGCAAAGATCTCCTTTTCTTCTGCACATCCATAATGATAATTTTTTCCCTTGCTTTTTCATAGACTCTTTCCTTATAGGGAGTGGACAGGATGAGTTTATTATAAATTGGATAGTGCAACGTTCCTGAAACTGTTAGCACCTCAGTTGTGTTCAACTCTGGGACCCCAAGGACTAACCACAGCCCATCAGGCTCTTCCATCCATGGGATTCTCCAGGCAAGAATACTGGAGTGGTTGCCATTCCCTTCTCCAGGAGATCTTCCCAACCCAGGGATTGAACTTGGGTCTCCCACATTGCAGGCGGATTCTTTACCATCTGAGCACCTACGGCAACTTCCCACTAGCTGTTTCTATACTGTACGTGTTTCAACGCTACTGTCTCAATTGGCCCAGTCTCTCCTTCCCCTCGCTGTGTCTGTAAGTCTGTTCTCTATGTCTGCACCTCTATTCCTGAGCTGCAGATAGGGTCATCAGTACCACTTTTCTAGATTCCATATATATGCATTGGTATATATTGTTTCTCTTTGTCTGACTTACTTCATTCTGTATAACAGGTTCTAGGTTCATCCACCTCAGCTCCACTGACTCAAATTCATTCCTTTTTATGGATAGTAATGTTCAATTGCATATGTGTACCACAGCTTCTTATCCATTCATCTCATCAACAAACATACCAGTTCTTTTTGATTCAAACTATGAATCTGTCTGGTGAATTGACTTGTATATTCATTGGTGAGATTACAAAAGACTCATGAGTTTTCACTGACTCTGTGACTGTGGCACTAAAATAGCCCAGCCCTCTCATTCTCAGAACATAAAAAATATTTGGAAAAATAAAATCTCCATGATGCTGGGCTAATGGGCTATTTTCTGATGCTGTCTGTTGATATTTCAGTTGCAGGAATCAATGTGCAACCATGGGAACCACAGCACTGTATTCTCCCAATCCAGACAATAAACGTAAAAAGAAACACTTTTGTTGAGGAAAGGAAGCAGAAGTCTGTTTAACCTCAAAGAGAAACTGCCAATCCATACATTTGTTATTTATCTTAGAACATGCATTTGATCAGTGAAACCAACAACTCAAAAGCACAAAAGGTCTTACTACATACTTTGAGGCAGGTAGACACACTTTATGCTTATGAATTACCATTTTTAATTTGGTCCTATAGTTCTTTTAGTGAGTAGACATTTCTTCCAGATTTTTTTTAAACATTCAAATTTATTTAGTTTATTTTTGGCTGCACTGAGTCTTCATTACTGCCTGCAGACTTTCTCTAGTTGCGATGACTGGGGACTTCTCTTCACTACAGTGACTTCTCTTGTTGCTGAGTCTGGGCTCTAGAGCCTGCTGGCTTCACTAGTTGTGGCACATGGGCTTAGCTAGCCCCACGACATGTGGGATCTTCCCCAACCAGGGATTAAACACTCATCCCCTGCTTTGGCCGGCAAGTTCTTAACCACTGGACCTCCAGAGAAGTTCTGTTTCAGAGTTTGACATAACTTGTCTAGGCAAAATTTTAAGTTTTCATCTGTTTGAGAATTGAATCCATGGATATATTTTAGTGTAACATTTGAAGATATTGTGCCAAAAGCTCTTATCCAAATAACATTGAATTCTCACAGGCCCCATTATCTTGGGATTTATATGACAAAGGATTCCATGCACCCATTCACCTCATACTTATATTTTTCAACTGGATGGTAGGTTGCAGCATGTTTATCCTTTCAAATCTGCCAATGACTGAAGAAATAAAGTGTTATTGCTGTCATTGTTGTTTCCCATGGTGCTATAGAATTGAGGTTGGAATGTTCTTAATCAGGATTTTTAAGAAGTAGTCAGAGGGGCATTAAGCATTCATTCCATCTACTTTGTTTCCAATGGATTTCATTTTCATGGAAAATCTTAACAAAAGTGGAATGGAATACATAGAAACATTCCATTACAGGCTTTCAGTACATAACTGTCTCCTTTCCTTTCAGTCCTGGATGCTAGCATAAGCCAAGGGGCTTTGAGGGGCATTATAAAGACACTGTATATAGAGTGCCACTTTAATAACCTAGACATTTCATAAATGGAAATTCATAACAGGAAGTAACTTGTCATGCATGTGTTGCTGTTCAAAATACAATTTGCATGCAAAGTAAAATCATGCATAGCTAACAGATTTTATTCTGTCATTAATAATGAATGCAACTCACCTTAATGGATGTAGTCTATAGGTAGTTTGGAGCAGAGAACCCGAGGGAGTCATATTGCATTTCAGAGAGGGATGGAGACAGGTTAGGGAGAAGGGAGTCTAGCAACCCAGAAGAGAATGTTACTGCCAGTTATCACTGAGCTTCAGTGGGAATCCAGAGATGCTAACGGAGAGCAAAGAAAGCTGTCAACAAAAAGACAAATTTGCCTCAGGTCACTTGTGTGTCACCCAAACCATTGAAGAGCTTCAAGGACAGCAGCCCATGACCCCATCACACTTCTCACTGTCACAAGGTTCTTTCTCATTATTATAAATCTCCCATGTGAAAATCCATGTCTGGCCTTAAGTTTTGATAAACATCGTGTTTCTAACCTCGATAAAATAAGATGTCATGGCTTTCTTGATAGGAGACAGAGGTCACAGAATTATAGAAAAGGATTTCAGTCCAGCAGCCTCAGGTCTATCAACAGGGAAAAACATCTCAGGCAGAGAGAAGCACTTTATCAGTTCATAGAACGGCTCACGTCAGAGCCACCAATGAAATGTTAGTAAAGGGGCAGACACTGTTGTTTAGCTGCTCAGTCGTGTCCAACTCTTTGCGACCCCATGGACTGCAGCACACCAAGCTTCCCTGTCCTTCGTCTCCTGGAGCTTATTCAAACTCATGTCAATTGAGTCAGTGATGCCATCCAACCATCATCCTCTGCTCTCCCTTTATCTTCCTGCTTTCACTCATTCCCAGCATCAGGGTGTTTTCCAATGAGTTGGCTCTTTCCATCAGGTAGCCAAAGTATTGGAGTTTCAGCTTCAGAATCAGTACTTCTAATGAATATTCAGGATTGATTTTCTTTAAGATTGGCTGCTTTGATCTCTTTCCTGTCCAAGGGACTCTCAAGAGTCTTCTCCAACACCACAGTTCAAAAGCACCAATTTTTTGGTGATCAGCCTTCATTATGGTCCAGCTCTTGCATCCATACATGATCACTGAAAAAACCATAGCTTTAACTATACAGCCTTTGTCAGAAAAGTGTCTCTGCTTTTTAATATGCTGTCTAGGTTGATCATAGCTTTTCTTCAAAGGAGCAAGTGTCTTTTAATTTCATGGTGGCAGTCACCATCTGCAGTGGTTTTGGAGCCCAAGAGAATAAAGTCAGCCGCTGTTTCCACTGCTTCTCCATCTATTTGCCATGAAGTGATGGGACCGGATACCACGATCTTAGTTTTCTGAATGTTGAGCTTTAAGCCAACTTTTCACTCTCCTCTTTCACTTTCATCAAGAGGCTCTTTAGTTGTTCTTCACTTTGTGCCATAAGGGTGGTATCATCTGCGTATCTGAGGTTATTGATATTTCTCCTAGTGACCTTGATTCCAGCTTGTGCTTCATCCAGCCCAGCATTTCTCATGATGCACTCTGCATATAAGTTAAATGAGCAGGATGACAATATACAGCCTTGATGTACTCCTTTCCCAATTTTGAACTGGTCTGTTGTTCCATGTCCAGTTCTAACTGTTGTTTTTTGACCTGTTTACAGGTTTTTCAAGAAGCGGGTAAGGTGGTTCAATATTCCTGTCTCTTGAAGAATTTCCCACAGTTTGCTGTGATCCACACAGTCAAATGCTTTTGTGTAGTCAGTGAAGTAGAAGTAGATGTTTTTAGTGTGAATGAAGGAGATTTGTGTATTGAATCTCTCAATAGGATACTCAAGCATGCTGTTGTATCTTGACTTCTTTTTTTGACTTGTGTTTCTCTCTGGCTCAAAACAAAAGACTTTTTTGAAAAGCTCCTAAAATTTTTAGTGAGCTTGATAAAGTTATTAGCTGCTTGCTTATTCCTGTAAAATAACAATCTGTCCTTCTGTAAAGTTAAGATGTTCTTCTAAGAACACTCAGCTTTCAAGAAAACTGAGTGATTCTGAGTTTGACATTTCTTCTGAATTTGAAATAAGCTCTTCAGTTCAGTTCAGTTCAGTCACTCAGTCGTGTCCGACTCTTTGCGACCCCATGAATCGCAGCAGGCCAGGCCTCCCTGTCCATCACAAACGGCTGGAGTTCACTCAGACTCAGCTCCATCGAGTTAGTGATGCCATCCAGCCATCTCATCCTCTGTCGTCCCCTTCTCTTCCTGCCCCTAATCCCTCCCAGCATCAGAGTCTTTTCCAATGAGTCAACTCTTCGCATGAGGTGGCCAAAGTATTGGAGTTTCAGCTTCAGCATCATTCCCTCCAAAGAAATCCCAGGGCTGATCTCCTTCAGAATGGACTGGTTGGATCTCCTTGCAGTCCAAGGGACTCTCAAGAGTCTTCTCCAACACCACAGTTCAAAAGCATCAATTCTTTGGCACTCAGCCTTCTTCACAGTACAACTCTCACATCCATAC
>NW_011494928.1:1498252-1513589 GCF_000754665.1 Bison bison bison
CATTTTCTGAATGTTGAGCTTTAAGCCAACTTTTTCACTCTCCACTTTCACTTTCATCGAGAGGCTTTTGAGTTCCTCTTCACTTTCTGCCATAAGGGTGGTGTCATCTGCATATCTGAGGTTATTGATATTTCTCCCGGCAATCTTGACTCCAGCTTGTGCTTCTTCCAGTCCAGCGTTTCTCATGATGTACTCTGCATAGAATTTAAATAAGCAGGGTGACAATATACAACCTTGACGTACTCCTTTTCCTATTTGGAACCAGTCTGTTGTTCCATGTCCAATTAAAGAGGCAACTTGATATTTAAGAACACAAATTTGCAATAAGTAGATAAAAAATTCCTGGACATCTAATGAATGACATAGTGATTACAGGCAATAAACTCTGTAATAGGCTTCCAAGTAGCCAAGAAACTAGATCTTAATTGTTCTCAACACAAAAAAGAAATAATAATTATGTGCTGTGACAAAGGTATTAGCTAATACTAAGATGGTGATTATATTGCAATAAACCATATCAGCACATTGTATCAAATGTATCAAATCAACACATTTTACACCTTAAGCTTATACTATATGTCAGTTTTAGCTCAATAAAAAATAAATAAAATAAAAGCACACACACAAAAGACAAATTTCGCAATAAATATCATGCTCGATAATGAGACTTTTTCATTCCAACTAACCTGTTTATTTCACACTTCCCCAATTATAAAATATTTAACAAAAAGCTTTCTAGAAAAACAGTGTCAAAAAATTCACTGAAAGCAAAGCGTGATTTAAAATAAAAAAATTTCTATAAAGAGAAGATATATTTTCAGCTCTCCTATTATAAGAAAATGTCCTGGAAGTTACTTGAAAGGAAATCACTGGGTTTGGTCCTTGAAATCTCTACCTAAGACCTAAAGAAACATTCAAGAAAAAAACTGTAGCAGCAATTTTTTCTGGGGTTGGGGGCGCGGTCTCAAGTACAAAGTATGCCATATAATGTAAATACTGTGAATAAAACTTCATTTTGTGTGGCAGTATTCTATTTTTCAAAAATAAGGAATGTATCATATATGGAATCAAAAAAATGTATATTTATTCAAATTTAGAGTTGGAACTATCTTTATTTTTCACCTACAAGAACCTATAGTTAGAATTGAACTGTGGTGTTACGTGTGTGTGTGTGTGTGTGTGTGTGTGTGTGTGTGTTCAGTTGCATATGACTCTTTGTGACTTTTCCAGGCAAGAATACTGGAGTGAGTTGCCATTTCCTCCTCCAGGGTATCTTCCTTACCCAGGGATAGAACCTGCATCTCCTGCATTAACAGGCAGATTCTTTACCACTGTGCCACCTGGGAAGCCCTATGGTTATTAAACACATTCAATTAACTGTGTGCTAGACACAGTTCTCCCTGGAGGAGGGCATGGTAACCTACTCCAGTATTCTTGCCTGGAGAATCCCCATGGACAGAGGAGCCTGGCGGGCTACAACCCGTGGAGTTGCAAAAAGTCAGACAGGACTGAGTGACTAAGCACAGCACAGCACAGCTAGAGTTCTAGGGATTGGATATAGAGCAGTGAGCAAGATAGATAAAGATCCTGCTCTTACAGAATTACATCCTATGGAAAAAGAGTGGTTGAGAAAAGTTTAGACGGTGAAGAACTATGAAGAAACAGCCGACATGATAGAGTGACTGGGAACATTTTTAATTTGGATGCTACGGGAAGTCTTCTCCAAGGGTGCAGTGTTTGACTGGGAATCTGAATGAAGAGGAATAAGCCAAGTAGAGGTGTAGCAGACGATCATTCCAGAGAAGAACAATGAGTGTGAAGTACTAAATGCAGAAACCAGCTTAGCATTTGGGAACTAGAAAGACCTATTCCTGGACTCTGCGGAAGCTGAAAGCAGTAGGTGAAGATGTCAGGGAAGTGGGCAGGCGGGTGCCTCCGTGGGTGTGTTGGGACATTTTCACAACCTGCTCACTGATCTGTGCTTGTGCTCATTCTCAGTTGCCCAGTTGTATCTGAATCTTTGCAACCCCATGGACTGTACCCTGCCAGGCTTCTCTGTACATGGGATTTTTGAAGCAAGAATACTGGAGCAGGTTGCCATTTCCTCCTCCAGGGGATCTTCCTGACCCAGGGATCCAACCAACATCTCCTGCCTTGGCAGGTGGATTATTTATCACTGAGCCACCTGGGAAGACCTCACTGATCTGCAGTGCTTACCAAGTTTCAAGTTTCAAGATGTGAATACTCCCCCCATAAATAATTTTACACTCTCAAAAGTTTCAAGGCTAGCTCACAGAATTCCTGCAGATTTAACAATCCACTGTGAGTCATCCAGTAAGTAAGGACACTGGATTGCATCTGTTGGGAGGAAAGCCAAGCAGGATTTTTCTCAGGTTTCACCACACTGGTTTCCATTGAAGGGAGACTATCCATCCTATTTTATAGGCAGATAAAATATACAGCAACAACTCCATATTTCCTCTGTTCCCATCAGAGGCAGCAGGAGTGACTTACCTGATTAGTGGCTTTCTGAAAACAAAGTGGACATGTCAGGTAGTGTCTCTTGCAGACATTCTCTTGTTCAGACCAATGTGAACATAAGGAGACCACATGCTAACCTGATCACATGTGCAAGAGAATAGTTGAAGATGGCTTTCCCTGGGTAGAGGGGAGGCTGCAAAAGTTCAGGGAAGAGAAGTCACAGGTCCGCTGTGGTCTCACAACTAGGACGTGTTCTCCAATTATCATTACCGCTAAGGGTGACAGGTCTCTCTGACCCTTACGTGGTCTTCTCAGTTCTAAACCCAGTGGGGAGATTAATGGGTGCCATTTTTTTTTACCCTTACAGCTCAACATTATCATAAGAGCAACATGGAGTGAGGCATGAGAATGATCTGATCAAATCTGTGTTTTATATGAACAGAATGCAGTGTCGGAGAAGGACAGGGAGAAGTTGGTGAGAAACATCCTTTCTAAAGAGCTGTAATTTAACAGGCTCATGAGAGGAAACCAGCAAGAAAAAGGTCAAGGAATAGTATTTCTGGCAGAGAGCAAAGATGCTCTGGTAGGAAAGGGCTTGGTAAATTCTAGAAACTGACAGAAGCCAGTATGATTGGAACAAAATGAGTAAGAGAATGATGGGCACCTGATGGGGTGAGAGCAAGGGAGGGCCAGACTGTGTAAGGCCCTCTCAAGGCTGCTAGCACATTTGGCATCTCTGCACAAATTTGAAAAACGTGCTTCCCCAGAGCAGATTCATTAGAAAAAAGTGTTCTCCTTGGGAAGGAAAATTAGAAAAAGGTGCTCCATCCTTTCTGTTGATATAACCCTAAGCTGTGGAACAGAACTTTGGTAGCAGCAAGCTGGAGGAAGAAAGACAGGCAGCACAACCAACCACATGAAAACAAGTGGGATTGTATTTTAAGTGACGGAGAGAGTGGCTAAAGAGTGAGCAAGTGATGAAAACAGCAGAGGATACAGTTTAGGACACCATGGTGCTTGAGTTTCACTGTTGACTCCTTTGCTTGGACTAGATGATAAACTTCGGTGTTTCTTCCCTATCTATCCATAACTGCATGCTAAGTTGCTTCAATCACGTCCAACTTTCTGTGGCCCTATGGCCTATAGACTGCCTTGCTCCTTTGTACATGGGATTCTCCAGGCAAGAATATTGGAATGGGTTGATGCCCTCTTCCAGGGGATCTTCCCAACCTAGAGACCAAACCCACTTCTCCCGCGTCTTCTGCATCTACTGTGTCTCCAACATTAGCGTGTAGGTTCTTTACCACATGTGTAACCTGGGAAGCCCTCCCTATCTCTAAGATAGGCATATAATTATGGGGTTAGTTCTTGGAGGGATTGCTATTACTAAATATGAGCAATACATGTGAAGCACTTAGAACTGTGCCTGAAGTAAAGCAGGTATTTCATAAATGTTTGCTAAGATTATTATCTAAATTATAGGTTTGAAATATTATCTGGCTGATGTGCTGAGAATAAACTTTAGAGGACAAAAAATAGACATGGAAAACCAATGAGAAATCCCTTTTATTATTGCAAGTGAAAAATGATGGTCTTTGGACCAGAGTAACTTTAATGGATATGTAATTATGTGATAAGTGATACTTAAATATAGTAACAGATCATTCATATAAATACGGGCTTCCCTCATAGCTCAGTTGGTAAAGAATCCACCTGCAATGCAGGAGACCCTGGTTTGATTCCTGGGTCATGAAGATCCCCTGGAGAAGGGATAGGCTATCCACTCCAATACTCCTGGGCTTCCCTTGTGGCTCAGCTGGTAAAGAATCCGCCAGCAATGGGAGAGACCTGGGTTTTATCCCTGGGTTGGGAAGATCCCCTGGAGAAGGGAAAGGCTACCCACTCCAGTATTCTGGCCTGGAGAATTCCAAGGGCTGTATAGTCCATGGGGTTGCAAAGAGTCAAACACCACTGAGTGACTTATACTTTCACTTCACTTCAAAAACATAAGAAACCTTTTAAAACACTGACATAATACCTTCATCACACTTTGAAATACTGATAACTCCTTACTGTTGTCAAATATCAAGCTGGTGTTTCAAAATTCTATATTGTCTAATTTTTTATTTAGTTCAACTAATGATGTCTATCTTTCCTCTGTACTTGGTGAAGAAAAAAGGATACTCCTTTAGAATATCCTTCTATCTGGATTTTGCTATTGCATCCCATAATGCTATTTAGCATGTTTCTCTGTCCCATGTTTCCCTGTATATCAGTACTTTAATGTATATATTTTATCTACATTTTCTTATTAGTATTTAATCTACATTTAACCTGCATATTCTCATTAGTTCTGCCTCCAATCTCTCTACAGAGGAGGCTTATATTTCGGTCAGAAGATGCATGCCAGACACACACAAAAGACCTTTATGATTTTACATGATAGTATCTGTTTTATTCACTCTCTAGCAGATTCTTCCAGGAAATATTTTGGTAATATTATTTCTTGAGATATTAATATCAAAATAATCATGGAATTCCATGGCAGCTCAGCAGTAAAGAATCCACCTGCAATGCAAGAGATGCTGGTTAGATCCCTGGGTGGGGAAGACTGCCTGAAGAAAGAAATAGCAACCCACCTCAGTATTCTTGTCTGGAGAATTCCATGCACAAAGGAGCCTTGCAGGCAACAGTTCAGGGGTTGCAAAAGAGTTGGACATGACTTACCAACTAAACAATGCTCTATGTACTCTCTAGTAGAATTTCTAAGGAAATCTTCAATACACTTCATTCACTCAGTCATGTCTGACTCTTTGTGACCCCACGGACTGCAGCACGCCAGGCCTCCCTGTCCATCACCAACTCCAAGAGCTTGTTCAAACTTAGGTCCATCACTTCGGCGATGCCATCCATCTCATCTTCCATCATCCCCTTCTTCTCCCTCCTTCAATCTTTCCCAGCATCAGAATATTTTCTAATGAGTCAACCCTTCACATCAGGTGACCAAAGTATTGGAGCTTCAGAATCAGTCCTTCCAATGAATATTCAGGATCTTGCCATAATATTACTTTCTGAGATATTAAAATAATCATGATAAATTTTCTGATGCCTTTAAATTTAAATCTGCCTGCAATGCAGGAGACCTCGGTTGATCCCTGGGTTGGGAAGATACCCTGGAGAAGGAAAAGGCTACTCACTCCAGTATTCCGGCCTGGAGAATTCCATGGACTATATAGTTGCAAAGAATCGGACACGACTGAGCAACTTTCACTTTCACTTAAATGTAAAGGCTAGTTTAAACAGATATAAAATTCTAAGCTCATATTTTCTTTCTTTGATTCCATTTGTCTTTTGGCATAAACTACTGATGTTAAAAAGTCTGATGACAATTCAGTTTCTTTCCTTTTTAAGATACTTTGTTTTTACCCTGGATGCAAAGGAATTTCTTTTTATTTTCCATTATATTTTAAGTCACAGTTTTACTAGCCTACATCTTGGTATTACCTACTCCAGTTGGATTTTTCCCAGGTGTGTGGCTCATCATTTTAATACGTACTTTCATATATTTATTTCTAGAAAGTATTCTTGATGGTAATACCCGGCTTTTGTTCTGTTACCTGGCTCCCCTTCCTTCACTGTTCTGTTACCATGCATTGAACGGTCTTCTTTGTTTATCTTCTCTGTCACTTTTCTTGATACTTTATGTCTTTCTTACTTTCTTTAGGATTTTAAGATATTTTTATTCTTCCTATTTTTAGTTCTTTTCAAAACTTTTAAGAAGTGTTTATTTGCTCTTCTGTTAGTTTAGACTTTCTCTTACAAGTGTCTATTTCTCTTATTCCTAACTCTTTCCTAAGTTCCAAAATTCTCCCTCCGGTCGTCTCATCTCTGAGTGATTCTCTTTATTATTTTATGTGCTTGTTGATAGTTTCTACTACTTGTTCATCAGTTTGCTTGAGAATTTTAGGTCACAGTGTGTGATAGTGTTCACCTGCTTTTGTGGACGTGTTTGCTGAAATGCCTTCTTTGTCTGTAAAGAGTTACTCTGCTTCCCTCACTCTTGTTCCCATGGTCATACATTCTCTTTGAATAAAAACCTCAGATGTGGGAATTTAATGGCATGGTATTCTGGTTCTGATGGTGCTGTGAGGTGGTTTTTCTGGTGCTCTTCACAGGAGCCTGTGAACCCCACTGTATTTTTTTTTCACAGTTTTCTAGAACCTACAATCTTCTTTCAGTGCTCAAATTGTAGCCTTGCCCTTTTTAAAATCTCTGTCTGCTTCTCCTCCCCTTTTTATCTGCTCCTTCCCTCTTCTATCTGGTTCTTCTTTTTTCCTCCTCCCTCTTATCCTTGTTCTATCCAATTTAGGTTCTACTTCTAGCAATTTCTCTGTTCTCCCTTTTGTCCTGGGAAATTGCTTTGGCTTGTTCCTGGATCTAGACTGCTCTAGTGCTACCCAACTCTTGCTCTTACAAGTGAGTTTGAGCTACCAAGTTTTTCCCCCCAGGTCTGACTCCTATTTGCAGATTGGCCAGACATGTTCCCTTGAGAATCTATGGGAAACCTGGGTGTTCTGCGCCTTTGTTGGTTAAAATCCCTTTACCTTTCATCTGTCGCTACACACACAGCCATTGATAACCTGTTAGTTTTCATTGCTGTGAGTGGTTCCCTAGGCCTCCATTTTTAAAAATTTGATATGTGTGGGGGTTGCATACCTTATGTATAGGAAATTTGGGAGAGATTTGATAACCATGTCACAACCCTACAATCTCCCCAGCAATCATTTCCCATCCTTGCAACCATTCAAGATGTAAGAAGGAAAGTTTTATTACCTCCATTGCATATATGGAGAAACTAAAGCTAGGAGATATTTAAAACCTTAAAACAAATTCTTAGAAATAGAAAGAGGCAAAGACAAGATTTGAACCTGGGTATATCTGACTCCCAAACTCATTTCTTTGCACTGCAAAAATATTTTTCCTGTTATCATTAGGAGCAGGGTTTCACTTTCTTTGTCTATAATTCATTGGTATGAAAAGACCAAGAAGGTCGGAAAAGAGACTCACTGAGCGCTGGAGTAGGAAGGGCCCTAAGACAAGGCTGTGCGTGCTGTGGTTCTTCCCTAAGTCACCTTCACTGAACCAAATTTTCTTGGAGGAAAAGGGACTCTAGACTTAAGTTTTCACTGTCCAGCTGGATAAATAAACATTGAAAAGAGTTTAAGAAGTGTGTTTAACTTGTTCGGTAATTAAGATAGATCTCTATCTGTGATGGTTTGCACATGGTCCTGCACAGAACTAGGGCTGCCGGTGCAATGCATGATCTCTTAGTGTTTCTTTTAGAAATATAATCTCTGATTGTGTAAATTCACTACTTCAAGTCCATTGAGTTTAGGCTGAGTGGGGTCAAGGTTTAAGGAGAGATAGGCAATGTTCTGAACTACTTCTAAGAAAGAAATGAATGGCTGATTGGACCCCAAACTTATCTGAAGACAGGTCACATGAGTCATACATGAGACAATCACACATAATCTGTTCTCTGCTTTATGAATAGGCCAAAGTGAAGTAGATGTTCAGAATATTACTCAGGTACTCAGATTTGGACAATAACAGGTAAACAGTGAGGTCAGGAGATGATTAGAGACGAAGGCATTGCTCCAAGGAACCGATCCTTGAGTCAGGAGGGAATTCACAAAGGCACCAAACAGCAGCCAGTGATTCTATAGGGAAGATGAATTAAACACAGGAAGTCACTGAGTCCCACATCATAAGCATTCATTCATATTATTTTGCTGAATTTCCTTTCAGTGAAGGTGAAAAAAAAAAGGATCCTGGAACATATTTTGCCCACTTTAATCCATTTACATTCATGTCAGATTAATTATTTATACTTAATTTGCTAGAATTCAATGTTTAATTTTAAAAAATTAATGCCTTAGTAGCATTTTAATAAATAATATCTAATAGCTAGTAAAGATCATTCAAAATACACAGTAACTTAATTTCATAGCACAACTTTTTTTGTGGCCCCATAAAAAGAAACAAAACATTGCCTACAAGGAAACTCAGAACTTGGACTCATTTACGAAACACGTCCTTAGTTCTTCCTGTATTGTTAGTGTTAAAAGTATCTCTGCACCCTCTTAGAATCTGTAACTCAGAATAATTTTATAAAACAAAAATATCTACAGGAAGAACAACCCAATTTCCAAAGGTAAAAACAGTACTCTATTCCCACATATGCAACTTAGTCTCAAGAGAAATTTGGGATAACCATATAGCATGTTTAATGATCAGTTTTATATGTGTGTGTGTGTATCACAAACTAGTAAGCATTACAACTCCCACTACTTCATCTAATTATTATCTTCCTATATTTTCCACAGAATCAACTATGAAAAAGGCCAATCTGACACCACCATTTTTAGAAGAGAAGGAAAGGTACACAAAATTAATAAAAGTTCATGATGAAAATTCAACCTTTTTACGATATAAGAAAGAATTATAAAGAGTAGAGATATGCATGTGTTATTTTAACAGTTAATTTTATTAGTACACAAGTTTAGACTGGACAAAACTTAGAATTCTAAATGAATAGCCTGCTTGGTTTATATACAGTCAAACATGCCTGATCCAATATAGTCCTCACCCACCTTTTTAGCCCTCTATACTCTCTCTTCCCAGCACCACTGAGTTTCACTTACATGAGTCTTTCTCCATGGTCCTCTTAAAAGTCATGCCTCCTGATCCCTTTTTGTCTCCTTGCTTTTTCTTCTCTTTACTACATTCTTTCCCCACACTGCTTTTTGTACAAGTTTTTACTTTCCCTAATAACTCAATCCAGATACAACACTTAATAAATCAAAATTAACCCCCTCTCTGGGCTTCCCAGGTGGTGCTAGTGGTAAAGAACCCACCTGCCAATGCAGAAGATATAAGAGACACAGGTTCGATCCCTGGGTCAGGAAGATCCCCTGGAGGAGGTCATGGAAACCTACTCCAATATCCTTGCCTGAAGAATCCCATGGACAGAGGAGCCTGGCTGGCTACAGTCTAAGGGTTTGCAAAGAGTTAGACACTACTGAAGTGACTTAGCATGTACCATCCCTTCTGTGCTTCCACTCCCCCCATACCTACACAGAAACTTGCAGACACCTGTTTTATAGCAATTTGCTAGTTATACAGTCCTTCTTTACTTATCTCACACTAAAGCATCATCTCCCTTGCAGGACATTTGGTCTTGTCCAAATTGTCCTCCGAGAAATTTGGTGCATAGTAAAAGAACCATATGTGGTCCTATCCAAAATGTCTATTGAGACATTTGATACATGCCAAAATGTCCTCAATATTTTTCCCTACCCAAAACATCCACTGAGTCATTTTGTCCAGTTCAGTTCAGTTCAGTCACTCAGTCGTGTCCGACTCTTTGCGACCCCATGAATCGCAGCACGCCAGGCCTCCCTGTCCATCACCAACTCCCGGAGTTCACTCAGACTCATGTCCATCGAGTCAGCGATGCCATCCAGCCATCTCATCCTCTGTCGTCCCCTTCTCCTCCTGCCCCCAATCCCTCCCAGCATCAGAGTCTTTTCCAATGAGTCAACTCTTTGCATGAGGTGGCCAAAGTACTGGAGTTTCAGCTTTAGCATCATTCCTTCCAAAGAAATCCCAGGGCTGATCTCCTTTAGAATGGACTGGTTGGATCTCCTTGCAGTCCAAGGGACTCTCAAGAGTCTTCTCCAACACCACAGTTCAAAAGCATCAATTCTTTGGCGCTCAGCCTTCTTCACAGTCCAACTCTCACATCCATAAATGACCACAGGAAAAACCATAGCCTTGGCTAGACGGACTTTTGTTGGCAAAGTAATGTCTCTGCTTTTGAATATGCTATCTAGGTTGGTCATAACTTTCCTTCCAAGGAGTAAGCGTCTCTAATTTTATGGCTGCAACCATCATCTCCAGTGATTCTGGAACCCAAAAAAATAAATTCTGACACAGTTTCCACTGTTTCCCCATCTATTTCCCATGAAGTGATGGGACCGGATTCCATGATCTTCGTTTTCTGAATGTTGAGCTTTAAGCCAAAATTTTCAGTCTCCTCTTTCACTTTCATTAAGAGGCTTTTAAGTTCCTCTTCACTTTCTGCCATAAGGGTGGTGTCATCTGCATATCTGAGGTTATTGATATTTCTCCTGGCAGTCTTGATTCCAGCTTGTGCTTCTTCCAGTCCAGCGTTTCTCATGATGTACTCTGCATATAAGTTAAATAAGCAGGGTAACAATATACAGCCTTGATGTACTCCTTTTCCTATTTGGAACCAATCTATTGTTCCATGTCCAGTTCTAACTATTGCTTCCTGACCTGCATACAGGTTTCTCAAGAGGCAGGTCAGGTGGTCTGGTATTCCCATCTCATGATTCATCAAGTAATACAAACATTTGACTTTATTAAAATATTATTTACATTATTCTTATTGTCATTCATGATGAATTTGGATTTCACATTTATCTTTGTTCTGCCTTGTCATAAAGTTCAGCAGGGTTACTCTTAAGTCAATGAGCAGTTGCTTTCAAGCATATATTGACTTGATTATTGGCTCTTTTATTAGCTATATCTGCTAACAACTTTTGTTACACAAATTTCATTTTGTTGATATCATCATGAAGTTGCTTGTCATATCTGACTGTGATCACCAAGAATCTGGGTCATAACTTGTTCATGGCTTTGTTATTCATCTTTTCACACTTCAATAAATCTCCACTTTGAAGGATAATGCACAGCATCAGCTTCTGAAATTTGCCATGCCAGCCTTCCACTACACTGTTTGTCCTGTGATTGTCTTTCCAGGCTGATGTATAAAAATCCCAAGTTTTCTAGGGAAATCAAGTTTCCCATGGTCTTATTTTGCCTCTGCCCAGCCTTCCATGGATATATATGCTCTCAACAGAATCCATTAGGTCATTCATACTTCTCTCTGCATTCTCCAAAAAGTATTCAAAGGTTTCATATACCTCAAAGGAATAAATGGAAGTTCGAACAATCTGGATGCACACTTACGTGTGTTACTTTACATTTTCATATATTGGATTAGCCAGAAAGTTTATTTCATAAGATGTTATAGAAAAACTTGAATGAACTTTTTGGCCAACCCAATACTTTCATGTTAGATCCAAAGAAGATATATTTGTTTGTTTGTTTTTGCCACAGTGATTGAGAAAAGTGCAACAATCACCCTTTTATTTATACATTTGATATGAGTATTTGAATCATATCTATATTAGCAATCTCAAAATCCATCATGCCCAATGAAGTGTTAGTGTCAAGATTTCTTTTCCATGAAAATGCAAGTATTTTTATATGTATATTTGTAAAGGTCTTCTCACACTTTCACTGTTAGTGCATCAATCAATGGTATCATACAACTCAATATTATATCACAAGGTAAATGAATTTAGTGAACGATCTTGGTAATGTCTTGAAGATGTCATCAGTTAACAATGTAGTTCTGATTCTTAAATATCTAATCTTGTCATAAGTTTTATAAATAAGATCTGTTCTGTTATCTTGAGCACTGGAATTGAACACAAAAGAAAAAGGTTCTCCCCATCTGATCACTTTATGCTCCACTGGAATTTCATATCTGTACAAGGAAATTGGGTTTGGCAGTTAATCTCTGTTTTGAATTCTGTTTACTTGTCTCCTTAGTGGGTTTCTGGTAACATCAATAACACCTCTTTAACACAAATATCATGAGAATTCTTTGAGGTACCTGTGATGATGCTGCTTTTGGTTCTTCTTCTGCTAGATGTTTTACCCTGTTTATGGTTTTCCTTACTTCCCCTTCAACACTCAGGTCCTGCTGATATTATCTTGTCCCATTTTTAATGACTGTAATGTCTTCCAGCATTATCTTGACTGGTTGTATATGAGGCACTGAAGATTCTCCTCTCTTCACAGATCCCTGTTAAAGGAATGTAAAACTATATCAAGGAGGCATTTACTTTTATTTTGGTGGGGATACTTTTTCTGCCATACTCCACTGAGAATTTTCAAACAAAAATCTCATATAGCTAACTATGAAAGAATTTTTTTCTTCTTCTTTTTAAGTCATTTAACCAATGGCTTCTGGTTTACTGGTAAAGAAACCTTACTAACATTTTATGGATTCAACACCTCAGCCAGTAGTCAGGTACCAGCTGAGGGCATGCTGTTCCGTGCTGATTGGCAGGTTAACATGGAAGTCACACCCACTAAAACCCTTTCAAATAACAACAGACATCTCCTTCAGTCTATTGGATCATGCCTCTATAGGATGTCAGTTCAAGGGAAATACCATTCATTAACCCTGGGCAATAGTTTTGGGGGTTAATTAGGTGCCCAGAATCCCCCTTACGGACGCTTACTATTATACCTGATCACTATGTGGTGGAGAGCCACACCCATTTTCATTCCTCCCTAACAAGCAAGATGCTCTGTAAAATGTTTGCTCAGTGCATTCCAGGTTGTTTGACACAGTGGCTTGATCAAGTTCCTCCTATCAAACTCCTTTCTTATTCAACAATCCAGCCACATTCAGGCAAATGCTCAGTGACATATTAAGGCAACTTGCATAGAGAAATTCCATCTTCAGATTATCCTCTGTACATTTCTCTAACTGTAGGACTCTCTTCCTCCATTGTTGTTCAGTTGATCAGTCGTGTCTGACTTTTTGCGACCTGATAAACTGCAGCACGCCAGGCTTCCCTGCCCTTCACCATCTCCCAGAGTTTGCTCAAACTCATGCCCATTGAGTCGGTGATGCCATCCAATCATCTCATCCTCTGTCGTCCCCTTCTCCTCCTGCCCTCAATCTTTCCCAGCATCAGGGTCTTTTCCAATGAGTCGGCTCTTCACATCAGGTGACCAAAGTATTGGAGCTTCAGCTTCAGCATCAGCTCTTCCAATGAATATTCAGGGATGATTTTATTTAGGATTGACTGGCTGGATCTGTCTTTAACTGTAGGACTCTCTTCCTCCATATACATGGTTAATATAAATCCTACTCTCTTGCAGCATCCGAACCCCAATCCATCTCCTTTAACCCTCTGTGCAATTAACAGCTAGACTAAGAATGGTTATTATTGACCATACAGCCACAATACAATTATTGAACAAATAAAACATGATAGTACTTTATGTATTGATCCTGTAAACCAAAGGTATAAGTAAACTTTATGGGCTATTTGAACCCAAGGATGTTTTCTAAGTGTGGACATTTGTGACAGGACCTTTTGGCATGGACCAAGCGTCTTCCCTGGGAGTTCAGTTGGTAAAGAATCCACCTGCAATGCAGGAGATCCCAGTTCAATTCCTGGGTCAGGAAGATCCCCTGGAGAAGGGATAGGCTACCCACGCCAGTATTCTTGGGCTTCCCTTGTGGCTCAGCTGGTAAAGAATCTACCTGCAATGTGGGAGACCTGGGTTCAAACCCTGGGTTGGGAAGATCCCCTGGAGAAGGGAAAGACTATCCATTCCAATATTCTGGTCTGGAGAATTCCATGGGGTCACAGAGAGTTGAACATGACTGAGTGACCTTCACTTTCACTTTTTTCAAGTGTCTCAGAGGACATTTTGGACAAAGCCAAATGTCCCCTAATCATGAGCTCTTCTCCAAATTAAATTCTTCTAAACATTGCTGTATCTATATTATCTTAAGTAAGTCCTGGCAGGGGCAAGTAATTCACAGTTTTGTCATCCATTCTGTTTATCTAATTAAGGCAAAAATATTCTTGAGTGAGGTGTTTATATTTATTCATGCAACTGTCTGTTTGAAATCTCTGCTTGAGAGATTATTCAGAAAACTATGGTCTTTATATTCACCTTCCCTGTGTAAACTGGTCTTTTGCATTTCAATAAGTAATATCACACTCCATAGAAATATAGGGATTTCTTTTTCTTTTCTTCAACCCAACATCCAAACTTTTAGCAAATTAAGTTGGTTTCAACACTGAAAGTAAATTTTGAGCCCATAGCTATGTATATTATGCTAAGCTGCTATCAACGTTTTTCTGAACTACTGCCATAGCCTCCTAAGTGACCCTATTTTATTGTTTTCTCCTTCTAGTCTATCCTCCTTAAGTAACAGAAGCATCTTTTAAAGTGCAAATAAGATAATGCCATCTCCTTTTTAAAATGTTTTACTTAAAATAGTAGCTTCTTGTACTACTTATGTTGAAATTCCACCTGGTTATCATAAATTATAAGTAGGGCTGCTAGAATTAGCAAATAATAATAGAGGACACTCATCTAAATTTGACTTTCAGATAAACAATGAATTATTTTAGTACAAGTATGTCTTGTGCAATTTTTGAGATATAGATACAAAGACATTAGTCATGTGAAATTCAAATATAACTGGGCATCTTAAATAGAATTATCTTGCAATTCTAGTTTTAAGGCTCAGTAAAATCAGGCTATTGTTTGACTTTCTAACTTTATTTGGTATTGTGCCTGTGTGTGTTCAGTTGTGTCAAACTTTGCGATCCCATGGACTATTGGCTTTCAGGATCCTCTGTCCAAGGAATTTTCCAGGCAAGAGTACTGGAGTGGGTTGCCATGTCCTTCTTCAGGGAATTTTCCCAATCCAGTGACTGAATCCATGACTCTTGTGTCTCCTGCATTGGCAGGTGGGTTCTTTATCATTTGGGCCACCTGGGGAGCCCATTGCCTCTCACTTACTATGCACAGCTCTTACTAATGTGCTGACAGTTCCTAGAATATGCTAAGTTTATTCCCATGACAGTGGTTCTGCATTTTTTGTCCCTCTACCTACAGCATTTCCCCAGTCTTTTTTATGCCTAATTCCTTCTGATCATTC
>NW_011494928.1:1513689-1513946 GCF_000754665.1 Bison bison bison
CCTTCTGATCATTCAACTATCAACTTGAATGCTGTCCCTCAAAGAAGCCCTCTCTGACCATCTATTTCTGCTTTATTGACTATGCCAAAGCCTTTGACTGTGTGGATCACAATAAACTGTGGAAAATTCTGAAAGAGATGGGAATACCAGACCACCCTACTTGCCTCTTGATTAACCTATATGCAGGTCAGAAGCAACAGTTAGAACTGGACATGGAACAACAGACTGGTTCCAAATAAGAAAAGGAGTACATCAAG
>NW_011494928.1:1514046-1541435 GCF_000754665.1 Bison bison bison
ATCAATAACCTCAGATATGCAGATTATACCACCCTTATGGCAGAAAGTGAAGAACTAAAGAGCTTCTTGATGAAAGTGAAAGAGGAGAGTGAAAAAGTTGGCTTAAAGCTCGACATTCAGAAAACTAAGATCATGGCATCCTCCAATCCCATCACTTCTTGGGAAATAGATGGGGAAACGGTGGAAACAGTGTCAGACTTTATTATGGGGGGCTCCAAAATCACTGCAGATGGTGATTGCAGCCATGAAATTAAAAGATGCTTACCCCTTGGGAGAAAAGTTATGACCAACCTAAACAGCATATTAAAAAGCAGAGAATTACTTTGTCAACAAAGATCCGTCTACTCAAGGCTATTTTTCCTGTAGTCATGTATGGATGTGAGAGTTGGACTGTAAAGAAAGCTGAGCACCAAAGAATTGATGCTTTTGAACTATGGTATTAGAGAAGACTCTTGAAAGTCCTTTGGACTGCAAGGAGATCCAACCAGTCTATCCTAAAGGAAATCAGTCCTGATTATTCATTGGAAGGACTGATGCTGAAGCTGAAACTCCAATACTTTGGCCACCTGATGCAAAGAACTGACTCATTTGAAAAGACCCTGATGCTGGGAAAGATTGAAAGCAGGAGGAGAAGGGGACAACAGAGGATGAGATGGTTGGATGGCATCACCAACTTGATGGACATGAGTTTGAGTAAACTCCAGGAGTTGGTGATGGACAAGGAGGCTGGGCATGCTGCAGACCATGGGATCGCAAAGGGTCAGACACAACTGAGTGACTGAACTGAACTGACAACCTGAACTGATCCCAGTGCTGAGTTTATTTTGTTCACAGTACTTATGACAGTTCAGTAAATCCTTTTTGTTTGCTTATTTATCTCTTTTTTGTTCATTCAGTTCAGTTCAGTTAGTAGCTCAGTCGTGTATGACTCTTTGCAACCCCATGGACTGCAGCATGCCAGGATTCCCTGTCCATCACCACTCCTGGAGCTTGCTCAAACTCATGTCCATCGAGTCAATGATGCCATCCAAGCATCTCATCCTCTGTCATCCCCTTCTCCTCCCGCCTTCAATCTTTCCCAGCATCAGGGTCTTTTGGAATGAGTCAGCAGTTTGCATCAGGTGTCCAAAGTATTAAAGGTCCAGCTTCAACATCAGACCTTCCACTGAACACTCAGGATTGATCTCCTTTAGGATGGACTGGTTGGATCTCCTTGCATTCCAAGGGACTCTCAAGAGTCTTCTCCAATACCACAGTTCGAAAGCATCAATTCTTAGGTGCTCAGCTTTCTTTCTCTTTTTCTTTTTTTAAATTTTTATTCTTTTTTATTTTTCTTAAATTTAAATCTATTTATTTTAATTGGAGGCTAATTACTTTACAATATTGTACTGATTTTGCCATACATCAGCATGAATTTGCCATGGGTGTACACGTGTTCCCCATCCTGAACCCCCCTCCCGCCTCCCTCCCCATACCATCCCTCTGGATCATTCCAGTGCACCAGCCCCAAGCATCCTGTATCCTGCAATAAACCTGGACTGGCGATTAGTTTCTTATATGATATTGTACATGTTTCAATGCCATTCTCCCAAATCATCCTCTCCCTCTCCCACAGAGTTCAAAAGACTGTTCTATACATCTGTGTCTCTTTTGGTATCTCGCATACAGGGTTATCATTACCATCTTTCTAACTCCATATATATATGGTAGTATACTGTATTGGTGTTTTTCTTTCTGGCTTACTTCACTCTGTATAATAGGCTCCAGTTTCATCCACCTCAGTAGAATTGATTCAAATGTATTCTTTTTAATGGCTGAGTAATACTCCATTGTGTGTATGTATCACAGCTTTCTTATCCATTTGTCTGCTGATGGACTTCTAGGTTGCTTCCATGTCCTGGCTATTATAAACAGTGCTGCGATGAACATTGGGGTACACGTGTCTCTTTCAATTCTGGTTTCCTCGGTGTGTATGCCCAGCAGAGGGATTGCTGGGTCGTATGGCAGTTCTATTTCCATTTTTTTAAGGAATCTCCACACTGTTCTCCATAGTGGCTGTACTAGTTTGCATTCCCACCAACAGTGTAAGAGGGTTCCCTTTTCTCCACACCCTCTCCAGCATTTATTGCTTTGGATCGCAAGCCATTTTGACTGGCGTGAAATGACACCTCATTGTGGTTTTGATTTGCATTTCTCTGATAATGAGGGATGTTGCGCATCTTTTCATGTGTTTGTTAGCCATCTGTATGTCTTCTTTGGAGACATGTCTATTTAGTTCTTTGGCCCATTTTTTGATTGGGTCATTTATTTTTCTGGAATTGAGCTGTAGGAGTTGCTTGTATATTTTTGAGATTAGTTGTTTGTCAGTTGCTTCATTTGCTATTATTTTCTCCCATTCTGAAGGCTGCCTTTTCACCTTGCTAATAGTTTCCTTTGTTGTGCTGAAGCTTTTAATTAGGCCCCATTTGTTTATTTTTGCTTTTATTTCCAATATTCTGGGAGGTGGGTCATAGAAGATCCTGCTGTGATGTATGTTGGAGAGTGTTTTGCCTATGTTCTCCTCTAGGAGTTTTATAGTTTCTGGTCTTACATTTAGATCTTTAATCCATTTTGAGTTTATTTTTGTGTATGGTGTTATAAAGTGTTCCAGTTTCATTCTTTTACAAGTGGTTGACCAGTTTTCCCAGCACCACTTGTTGAAGAGATTGTCTTTAATCCATTGTATATTCTTGCCTCCTTTGTCAAAGATAAGGTGTCCATATGTGCGTGGATTTATCTCTGGGCTTTCTATTTTGTTCCATTGATCTACGTTTCTGTCTTTGTGCCAGTACCATACTGTCTTGATAACTGTGGCTTTGTAGTAGAGCCTGAAGTCAGGCAGGTTGATTCTTCCAGTTCCATTCTTCTTTCTCAAGATTGCTTTGGCTATTCGAGGTTTTTTGTATTTCCATACAAATTGTGAAATTATTTGTTCTAGCTCTGTGAAAAATGCCATTGGTAGCTTGATAGGGATTGCATTGAATCTATAGATTGCTTTGGATAGTATACTCATTTTCACTATATTGATTCTTCTGATCCATGAACATGGTATATTTCTCCATCTATTAGAGTCCTCTTTGATTTCTTTCACCAGTGTTTTATAATTTTCTATATATAGATCTTTAGTTTCTTTAGATAGATATATTCCTAAGTATTTTATTCTTTTCATTGCAATGGTGAATGGAATTGTTTCCTTATTTTCTCTTTCTATTTTCTCATTATTAGTATATAGGAATGCAAGGGATTTCTGTGTGTTGATTTTGTATCCTGCAAATTTACTATATTCACTGATTAGCTCTAGTAATTTTCTGGTGGAGTCTTTAGGGTTTTCTATGTAGAGGATCATATCATCTGCAAACAGTGAGAGTTTTACTTCTTTTCCAATTTGGATTCCTTTTATTTCTTTTTCTGCTCTGATTGCTGTGGCCAAAACTTTGAAAGCTATGTTCAATAGTAGCGGTGAAAGTGGGCTCCCTTGTCTTGTTCTTGACTTTAGAGGAAATGCTTTCAATTTTTCACCATTGAGGATAATGTTTGCTGTGGGTTTGTCATAAATAGCTTTTATTATGTTGAGGTATGTTCCTTCTATTCCTGCTTTCTGGAGAGTTTTTATCATAAATGGATGTTGAATTTTGTCAAAGGCTTTCTCTGCATCTATTGGGATAATCATATGGCTTTTTTTTTTCAATTTGTTAATATGGTGTATTACATTGATTTGCGGATATTGAAGAATTCTTGCATCCCTCAGATAAAGCCCACTTGGTCATGGTGTATGATCTTTTTAATGTGTTGTTGGATTCTGATTGCTAGAATTTTGTTAAGGATTTTTGCATCTATGTTCATCAGTGATATTGGCCTGTAGTTTTCTTTTTCTGTGGTATCTTTGTCAGGTTTTGTTATTAGGGTGATGGTGGCCTCATAGAATGAGTTTGGAAGTTTACCTTCCTCTGCAATTTTCTGGAAGAGTTTGAGTAGGATAGGTGTTAGCTCTTCTCTAAATTTTTGGTAGAATTCAGCTGTGAAGCCGTCTGGACCTGGGCTTTTGTTTGCTAGAAGATTTCTGATTACAGTTTCAATTTCTGTGCTTGTGATGAGTCTGTTAAGATTTTCTGTTTCTTCCTGGTTCCGTTTTGGAAAGTTGTACTTTTCTAAGAATTTGTCCATTTCTTCCACGTTGTCTATTTTATTGGCATATAATTGCTGATAGTAATCTCTTATGATCCTTTGGATTTCTGTGTTGTCTGTTGTGATCTCTCCATTTTCATTTCTAATTTTATTGATTTGATTTTTCTCCCTTTGTTTCTTGATGAGTCTGGCTAATGGTTTGTCAATTTTATTTATCCTTTCAAAGAACCAGCTTTTGGCTTTGTTGATTTTTACTATGGTCTGTTTTGTTTCTTTTGCATTTATTTCTGCCCTAATTTTTAAGATTTCTTTCCTTCTACTAACCCTGGGGTTCTTCATTTCTTCCTTCTGTAGTTGCTTTATGTGTAGAGTTAGGTTATTTATTTGACTTTTTTCTTATTTCTTGAGGTATGCCTGTATTGCTATGAATTTTCCCCTTAGCACTGATTTTACAGTGTCCCACAGGTTCTGGGTTGTTGTGTTCTCATTTTCATTCATTTCTATGCATATTTTGATTTCTTTTTTGATTTCTTCTGTGAGTTGTTGGTTATTCAGCAGTGTGTTGTTCAGCCTCCATATGTTGGAATTTTTAATAGTTTTTCTCCTGTAATTGAGATCTAATCTTACTGCATTGTGGTCAGAAAACATGCCTGGAATGATTTCAATTTTTTTGAATTTACCAAGGCTAGATTTATGGCCCAGGATATGATCTATCCTGGAGAAGGTTCTATGTGTCCTTGAGAAAAAGGTGAAATTCATTGTTTTGGGGTGAAATGTCCTATAGATATCAATTAGGTCTAACTGGTCTACTGTATCATTTAAATTTTATGTTTCCTTGTTAATTTTCTGTTTAGTTGAGTATCCATAGGTGTGAGTGGGGTACTAAAGTCTCCCACTATTATTGTGTTATTGTTAATTTCCCCTTTCATACTTTTCAGCATTTGTCTTACATATTGTGGTGCTCCTATGTTGGGTGCATATATATTTATAATTGTTATATCTTCTTCTTGGATTGAGCCTTTGATCTTTATGTAGTGTCCTTCTTTGTCTCTTTTCACATCCTTTGTTTTAAAGTCTATTTTATCTGATATGAGTATTGCTACTCCTGCTTTCTTTTGGTCTCTATTTGCATGGAATACCTTTTTCCAGCCCTTCACTTTCAGTCTGTATGTGTCCCCTATTTTGAGGTGGGTCTTTTGTAGACAACATATATAGGGGTTGTATCCATTCAGCCAGTCTTTGTCTTTTGGTTGGGGCATTCAACCCATTTATGTTTAAGGTAATTATTGATAAGTATGATCCTGTTGCCCTTTACTTTATTGTTTTGGGTTCGAGTTTATACACCTTTTTGTGTTTCCTGTCTAGAGAATATCCTTTAACATTTGTTGAAGAGCTGGTTTGGTGGTGCTGAATTCTCTCAGCTGTTGCTTGTCTGTAAAGCTTTTGATTTCTCCTTCATATTTGAATGAGATCCTTGCTGAGTACAGTAATCTGGGCTGTAGGTTATTTTCTTTCATCACTTTAAGTATGTCTTGCCATTCCCTCCTGGCCTGAAGAGTTTCTAATGAAAGATCAGCTGTTATCCTTATGGGAATTCCCTTGTGTGTTGTTGTTTTTCCATTGCTGCTTTTAATATTTGTTATTTATTTTTGATCTTTGTTAATTTGATTAATATGTGTCTTTGGGTGTTTCCTTGGGTTTATCCTGTTTTGGACTCTCTGGGTTTCTTGGACTTGGGTGATTAATTTCCTTCCCCATTTTAGGGAAGTTTTCAACTATTATCTCCTCAAGTATTTTCTCATGGTCTTTCTTTTTGCTCAGCTTTCTTTATGGTCCACCTCTCACATCCATACATGAATACTGGAAAAACCACTGTTTTTCTTATTTATAGTTTTATTAAATAATTTTCTACATAATTTTCTTCTATGAAGGTAGACACTTCTCTGTCTCATATAGGATAAGTTGAATATTTATTGAATGGATGTAGAAAGGAAAAAGGAAATTCAGCTCCAATAGATTTCAATTTAATGTCTGGCCTCAGTGATAGGATAGAGTTTAAAATAAAGACTGAGTCTGATTGCCAGGGTTTAAAATCCCAGTTCTTATAGTTTGGGTAACTTGTGAACAGGTCATCTAATTTTTAAAGTTTTAAAAGCATTATATCTTCATTGTTAAATTTGGAATAATAGTGGTACCTGCCCCATAAGGCTACAATAAAAATTAAAAGAGAAAATTTTTTCATACCCAATAGATAAAAATATTGAATAAATGTTAGATATTACCATCACTATTGCTGTTTATATTCTATAAGCAAGCCTATTTACCATTGATTCTTTAGACACTCTCCAGATTCATAACACATTCAAGTTCCCATCTGAGAAGTTTTACTTAAAAAAAAAATAATAATGCTTAATAAAGGGTGATTTAAAAGTGAGCAAATGTGGGAAAAAGCTACAGAACTATTTCCCTCAGTAAACTAGGGTAAACAAGGAACAAGTCAAAAACAAAGAGTAACACAAATAGTAAAGAACTATTTGCCCTATCTGCCTGAACTTTAATATTCTCAGGGCCTTCCAGGGGGATGCAAGAAAAAAAGAAAAAAATAATTGTTCTATTTTCCACCTCTTCTAATTTCATTGTCTAATTCACTTATCAGAATGAACTTGATAGGGCCAGAAAAAAAATAATAAATAAATAAAAAGCAAGTTAAAAAAAGGGGAGGGTGGTTGTTGACCAAATGATATTACCGTATGGACAGCCAAACATTCTAGAGCTGCCACTATGTGGGCATCTGATTCCTACTATCTCATGGGGGAACTGTCAGGATGGCCTTTCTGATGTAGAGAGTCTGAGATGAGCAAATATCTGAGAGAGAAACCCTACATGTTTCTGAATAAAATCGGAGAGACATATTAAGCAAATCCAAGGATATTTTAAATACATTCTACATTCTTAATTCTGTTCAAAATGGATGAACCCCAGAATCCAGATGTTTTTGTATAATTTCAATGTTAAACAAATTGCTTTTGCAGATACAAAGTTATTGATTTAAGTGTAATTTTCCGACAGTACAGAGAAGGAAGGAAAAAAAAATCCATTATATGATGTTAATTGTTAGAGAAATTTAGGTCTTGAAAATCAATCTTTCCTTCCCAGAATGGAGAGAGAAGAAAAAATTTTAAAATCACTCCAAACTATTTTCTTTCTCTCAGATCAGAATATAAAGAGGTTTGTTCATTTTCAATTGAATTAAAAATAAAGTTGTGGGGATGAGGAACAGTATATCAACTTTATGTTCAAAATGCATGTTTTTAACATTAGATGTAGTGTCATAAACATGATGCTATTGTAACTGAAATCAAGCTTTGGGTACTCTGCCAAATGCATGTTTTTTAGGCATGCAAATAGTGTCCTTTTAAAACATGTATTTATAACTCACTCTGAAAAAAATTATTCAAAAGGATTCCTTCATCCCTTTTTAAGTCCACTGTTTTCTACAACTGGATCATCCCAGGAATATTATTGAGCTTAACATAAATATGGCTTTCATTTGACTAGCCACTGCCAATTATACTGTAAATACCAAAGGTTATTCTTTACTAAACAAATTTACCTAAGACAAAAATAAGAAAGTCGAAGAGAGATCTGGCCTCAACTAATCAACCATTTACTTGTTTCTGAAGTTCCATAATCAGACATTGAAGTGTAATCATACAATGGAAGGAGAAAGAAATTACAGACTAAACTTCAAAGCAGCCATTAGAAAATGACACAGAAGTGCTGGTCTTTATTAGCTGAATATGTGAGGACTGGATTCTTCCCATACACTCCTTTCAAATTATAGCATAATGTCTTTGGAAGATAGTCATAGTTGCCTAGGAAATTCAGTCAAGACTATCCAGTTAGATAATGCTGTAATCATTGGCTTGAAACATTTTCAATGGTGCAAGTTTATAATTAAATTATAGACATTATAAATGGCACAATAAGAATAATTCATACATCAATATATCTATTAATTATTTGTCCATAACTAAAGGACTACTTTCAAGGCAGCCCATTATCCACTGAATGGAAAGAACTGATAACTGTCAGAATATAATTAGAAAATGCTGAGTTATGTTGGTAAACTTGAAGGCATATTCATATACATCCAACCATGCTTTATATTATGCAGCAAAATGAATTTTCAATAATATACATCATCTAACAACTTATCATTAAAACTCGTGATTTATTTTACATATACTGATGGGTGCATATTTTAAGTTGATTTGATGACCTAAAAACACACTAAGGACATGAATGAACTGGAATCTCCAATCATATCTAATACGCAAAAGAGGAGTATTTTGAGCCTTATAGTATCCAGTCAGCATATAAATACATTTAACCCCATTATAAAATAAAAAGTCTTCAGTTGTGCTAAGCTGTGTAATGCCAGCATGACTGACAAGCTTTTTCACAATAACTATATAAAATGAGCTTTTAGCACAAACTTAGGCAAAATAATGAATATTGAACTCAGGTTTTCTTGGCTTCTCTTCCAGACTCCTCCATGTATTATCAAAATGAGCATATGAACTTGAGCTTATGATTTAGCTTCTCTGGATCTCAATTAACTCCTGTGTAAAATGAGGACAACTTGCCTTATGGGATGTTTTTGCTAACAAGTCAATATTGCTGGCATTTAGCACATGCTCAGAAGTGTTATTTCCTTTTCCCTCTTGAGAATGAAGCAAGGATGGTCAACCTTCACAAGTTGAGGAGACAGGCTTGAGTTTTTAAAGGACACTGAGAACCACTGCAAACTTGAGTTTGTATTAATGTTTGATATGGTTTTAGTTCGACATTCCAGATACTCCAAAACAAGCAACTAGCCTTCCTTCCAAGTTAGAATGTTCTAGAAGAAGTAGTAAAGGCAAAGAGTCTGAATAGAGACTGAATCAGTGAAGATTGAGATTTGCTTTGTAAACGTTTCCCTGGCAGTCAAAGAGAGCTTGAAGAAAAACCTTAGAAATTACTTTTGGGGTAGAGTACCTAAAAGTCACAAACAGACGCCATTAGCTTATTCCTCACGATACGCACCCTTACCACCATTATCCTGTCTTCCCCATCATCAACTGGTCATTTCATGTTCAGGGCACAGTGCCACGTATTAGCCATCTCTCTATTTCATATCACTATAGCATGCTTAGGTTATCACTTCTTAGCAAGCAAAACCTAAGAATCATAACTTCACAATCTATTTTATCATTTCTCAGTCTGTGGAGCAGGCTATAGACCACCAGGTTCTCAGAGACCTTGTGACTGATGTAGATCCTGCCTCACTGACATCAGATTCTGCTTGTCAGTATTAACCCTGTGAATCTGTGATTCACTCTAAAGAGGCAAGATAGCTGCTAATTTCTTTCTTCTATGTACTATTTAATAGCACAGGCCAACAAAGATCAATGCGGGCCCTGCAGGCTATATAACGTGATGTAAAATTATCTGATATGGAATTCCTTAGTTTGGAAAGTGATGCCATATTTCCCCTGGAAAGTCTTTGCTGACATTCCCTGGACTAGGTAGACACTCACACAACACTGAGTGACCTCCCACTCATACATTACTTTAATTATAGGTTTATTTTTGGTCCTCCCAATAAGACTATATTCACTGTAAAAACACGGGGTTTATCTGTTTTATTGTATTCTAGGGATTAGGCATTTTGCTTGGTTCATAACAATGTTTAAGCACTTTTGTCAAATGACTGACGTTAGCAATACAATGTTTCTTCTCCATATGATTAAGAATACCATTCTTTACACTTGGGGAGAATTTTTCACTCTAGGAGTACTTTACAAACATATGCCCTTGCTTTCAGCTTAAATATTTCCTATCTTTCTATTTGTAGGTATATACCTACTTTAGCCAGGGCCTGATACACAGAAGACAATTAATCAATATCTTTGAATGAATAGATTAGTTAATAAATTAATCCTCAACATTGTATTCTAAGGACATTGATTTATAACTAAAAATCCCTGGGTCATATAATAGATTTCTATTTTGTTCTTAACTAAAGTTAGAGCCCTCCAGTGGTCAAGTTGACTTTTTCAGATTTTTTTCCATTACATACACCATAAACCATGAAACTACAATTTGTGAGAAGATAGTTCTGCTGTGATGCATTATAAAGGTAAGTGTTGGCTTTTTCTGTTCCTTGTTAAACATTTATATGATAATAGCTTCATACTTAGCATTCTCCTGTTAAAGTAGATACTAGACTTGATTTAAAATAAACATCTCTAGTTAAGTGTTAGTGTATTAATGGTCTTGTTCTTAATGCTCTCTTATGAAAATGCAAACATTCTAAGACCTTCTCTAGCTGTGCAAGAGTCATTCCACAGTTTTGTTTTGTTTTTAATTCCAAGTTGATTCAATTTTCTCACAAAACTCCAGTTAAAAGAAATTAGAAATTCTTAATCGGTATTATGAATGCTCCAATACTTCATAACAGATATTATAAACAGATTTTTAAATTCATAACAGATATAATGAAGCTCTAAAACTTTGGCTACCTAATGCAAAGAACTGATGCATTGGAAAAGACCCTGATGCTGGGAAAGATTGAAGGCAGGAGGAGAAGGGGGCAACAGAGGATGAGATGGTTGGATGGCATCACCAACTTGATGGACATGAGTTTGAGCAAGTTCCAGTGGTTGGTGATGGACAGGGAGGCCTGGCGTGCTGCAGTCCATGAGGTCGCAAAGAGTCAGACATGACTGAGTGACTGAACTGAACTGAACAGGTATTATAATTCAGAATCACATTAATAAAGCACAGGAAAGTTTTTTCTGAATCAAGGGACCATTCTCTAAGCTCTTATTTGTGGCCATACCAAGAATGGCCTACTAATCTCGATGCAGTTTTGTCGGCCAGCGGTCTCACAGTGAATGTATATGACCACACTGATTTCACTGTCAGCTCGAGACCTCTTACAGCCGTTTTTACACAACCCATCTGGTTCTGAAATCCAAAACAGCCTTTTATATTTGAAAGGAGGAATTTTGTATTGAAACTCTTCCCTCTCAAGACCATGTGAGGCTAAACTGGCCAGCCTAAAGATGAAGTCCCAGGTCCCAGGAACCTGAGGGAACAGTGTAGCCATAGACATTTTTGAGGAGTCGAAAGACTTAGGTCACTCAGCTCAGCGCTAAAACAATTCTGAAAAGTTTTCAAAGTAACTTTATAACTCACATAGACTCAAAATTAAAACTGTGTTTTATGTTTGCTTGCTTTGGTATGCCTATGTGGTTTTAACACAGCACATCACAGTCACTGGGATCCATAATTTAAACATAATGTTAAAGTGTCACCTTAACTCTGTTGGGCTATGAGTCATAAGATGCCTTCTGTTAAACAAGTGAGAGAGATCCCTCTGGAACCTACTAGTTAAGTCAGTCTGACTCAAGAGGGCATTAGGCTAAAAAAAAAAAAACAAAACAGAATAAGCAAACTTTGAATAAATGCCCACGGTCCCTTGAGAAAACATTCTTTGGTTATGTGTAGTTATCCATGAAGATCTTCTTACTAGCTTTGTTAAATATAATCTAGAAATGAGCCCACAAACCCCTTTTTTTGTGTGCTACCAGAGCTGTAGTTTGTAATATATAAAAAATTATACAGTTGACCAAAATAGCATGGTGAGTGAAATCTGGAATATTTCTTTAGAATCGCTGTTTTCTGTCTTTCTTTTTTTAATTTATGTTTAAACTAAGGAAAGTTAAGTGCTGCTTGTTTAGTAACAAACTACCAGGAATTTCAGATTAATATTGGTCTATTCTTCCTTATGTCCCAAATCTTTGTTTATGTCCATGAAAATTATGTCTATTTTACACTACTTTTATATAAACTCCATTCCCAGAAGCCTTAGGAGAAAATATTTATGCAAAGGTAAGTTCTTGACAGTAGTTAGATTTCTTGCCTAGATTCTTTTGAAGTGTCCAAAAAAGACCATCCACTGGGCTGTATTCTTCAACTTTAAAGGCAGGATCACCTTCCTCAAGGAGGCAATAGAAACCCCATTAGGAAATCCCTAACACTCTGCTGTCATTGCTGCTACCTGGGTTCATGGTTGCTGGAACATTCTTTAAAGTGTCCTTCTGCTTTTTTCTTTTATTCGTTTATTGTCACCCCCTTCTCTTAATTGCATTCTTCCTTTTTAACCTCTTCTGGATGTGGAAACCATCACCTTTGCCTGCCCCCACTCTCAAAGTGGCACAGAAACACGCTTGAGCCCCGTCGGTCATAGTTTATAGTTTCTTAACCATGGTAAAATGCCTACTATCCTTTGTTAACTGTTGAGTCTAACTATGTGTTAGTTTACTGGCTTTCACTAAATGCACTGAGTTAACTTTCTTTTAGCTTTATTAGGTAGTAAATCTGTTAATTTGGCACAACCTTGTGTTTCCTTGCCTTGGCATCCTGGGTTAGTAATTGCTTCCCTATAATCAATGGATTTACTCATTTCCTAATAAATGCTCATATTTAGCTTCCTAATTGTAGATCTTCATCTTTATTTAAAAGCCAATTTGGGAAAAATGGCATCTTTGCCTCTTTAAATTTGGATATTAAGCCATAGGCTCGCCATGGAGTTGGTTCTGGAGCTGCCCACTTAGCACCATGAGCCAGAGGATGCCAGCTGTCCATCATGTTTCCCCGCAGCAGTCCATTAAAAACATTCTGGTGTGATCACAGCCAAGGTCTTTAGGTTGCTATACTACTGGCTTATTAAATGAAAACAGCACTAAAAATTTCTTGGGATCCTTTGTGCCTTCAGCAGCTTTCTCCTCTGTTCGTATATCTTCACACTTTCTGCTGACTTTCTTCGAAATATGGGACTTACTTGGATCTCTGCAGGGTTTATGACCAAGAGGTGGTATCAGTTTACGGTTGAAAAAGCCTGCTTTGCTCCATCATACTGTGTTGACCAAAATGTTCATTTGGCTTTTTAAAACCTGAACGAACGTTTTGGCCAAGCCAATAGAATGACTATCAGGTTTGGGGTTTTTTTTTTTTTTTTTTTTCTGTTCTAATCAAATCCTCTGTTACCCATTTTGGGAAGGAATAGAACTTGGGGTTCAACTTCCTCTGTACATATCTACGTGTGTAACCTAAGAACTTAGAGTAACCCGCAAGTTCTTCAGTATTCCATGTTTTGATCACAACTGGGAGAAAAAACCTTTTCAATTCAGTACTTTTCTAGTAGATAAGTGAAAGATGAGCCTGGGGAGAGAATCTTTAAATATTTTGCTATCAAGAACATTTTTCAATAAATTTCTGTTGAAAGCAAGAAGCTACAGAAAAGGCTCCACTTGCCTGCCGGAGAGGTGGAGCAGAAGGCATGAGCAACATGACTGTGCCAGGTGCCTTTTGGAGAATTTCTGGCTGTCAGTCTGTTCGACGATGATGGGCATGCCCACCGTGGGAAGAGGGAAGAGGATGACTGAAAATGTTTTATTATCTATTCTTGCAGTGGGGGAGGGAGATATTTTTCTGATTTTTGCTTCTTAGGGAACAGCAAATAAATCCTTTGTCAAAAAATAAATAAATAAATAAATTTGGATATTAAGTAGAAACAGCACTTCCTTCATCTAATAAGCATTATTGAGTGGTTAGCTAGTTTTTAGCATTCTGCTATTGAAAAGCAGAGACATTACTTTGCCAACAAAGGTCCGTCTAGTCAAGGCTATGGTTTTTCCAGTGGACGTGTATGGATGTGAGAGTTGGACTGTGAAGAAAGCTGAGTGCTGAAGAATTGATGCTTTTGAACTGTGGTGTTGGAGAAGACTCTTGAGAGTCCCTTGGACTGCAAGCAGATCCAAGCAGTCCATTCTAAAGGAGATCAGGCCTGGGTGTCTTTGGAAGGAATGATGCTGAAGCTGAAACTCCAGTACTTTGGCCACCTCATGCAAAGAGTTGACTCTATGGAAAAGACTCTGATGCTGGGAGGGATTGGGGGCAGGAGGAGAAGGGGACGACAGAGGATGAGATGGCTGGATGGCATCACTGACTTGATGGACATGAGTCTGAGTGAACTCTGGGAGTTGGTGATGGACAGGGAGGCCTGGTGTGCTGCGATTCATGGGGTTGCAAAGAGTCGGACACGACTGAGTGACTAAACTGAACTGACTGAAGTGCTATGGAGGAAACAACTGTGTTCTCATGTGTTCATGCTCAGTCGTTCTGACTCTTTGCGACCCCATGGACCATAGCCCACCAAGCTCCTCTGTCCATGGGATTTTCCAGGCAAGAATATTGGAGTGTGTTGCCATTTCCTCCTCCAAGAAATATTCCCAACCCAGGGATCAAACCTATGTCTCCTGCTTGGCAGATGGACTCTACCTCTTGAGCCATTGGAAAAACCCAAACAGTTTATACATACCATTGGCAATTTGAATAATAACTATGTAGTATAAATTACTACTACTAAGTCACTTCAGTCGTGTCCGACTCTGTGCGACCCCACAGATGGCAGCCCACCAGGCGCCGCCATCCCTGGGATTCTCCAGGCAAGAACACTGGAGTGGGTTGCCATTTCCTTCTCCAATGCAAGAAAATGAAAAGTGAAAGTGAAGTCTCTCAGTTGTGTCCCAACTCTTCGAGACCCCAGGGACTGCAGCCTACTAGGCTCCTCTGTCCATGGGATTTTCCAAGCAAGAGTACTGGAGTGGGGTGCCATTGCCTTCTCCGATGTAGTATAAATAGGCCTTTATATATCTATGTTTTTCACTACATGACACTTTTAAGTGTGTAAAATGTTGTCATGAACTTCAACATTCCAAGAATTTAGCTAAAAGCCTAGCTTGGATTCGTCCATCCTTAAGTCAGAATCTCAGAGATCACAACTCCATTTCACAGAATCTACAGTAAAGCTTTTACTACATTTGAGGAAAATAAGAAGCATACTCATTGGGTTTCAGAACAGCCCCTGGTGGTATGTAGCCTACCTTGAATAAATGTTGATTAGATTTTAAGTATCAGCCAAAGATGTTTGGACCAGGAAATAACAGAGACCTGAGTCTGCTACTCTCTGCTAATGTGGCCTGGGCAGTTTATTTCACTTCCCTGGGTCTTAGTTTCTTGATTAATATTACAAATGTGGTAGAATTAACACTGGTTAAAAGTACCTTGCTATGTGAAGAAAATGCAATTCTATCACATGAGATTGGTAAAATATATAAACATTTAGGCAACATGGAACAATTCTAAGCAAATGCCAAATTTTCCACGATTAGACAATATGTATTAGATACATTTAGAGGAGAGAGAGTTTGGGACACTGGAGCCAAAAAGTCAATTATAGTTATTGTAAAATGATCTAGATGATCCAAAGCGACAGACCATGAGGATAAACTGGACAGGCATAGAAAACAGGGAGAAGTCATTAGCCTTCCTCAGACAGATGGGTCCCCTGGTATATTACACTAACACATGTGAGCCCAAAATGAGAGGTTACATCAGCTGTTATTCCTAGAACGTTCCTAGATGGACATTGCCAGGTGGGTTGACTTCAAAGTAACTGGATATTACATTTCATCAAACTGAGAAGGAGAAAAAGCAGGTTCATGGTAAGAATATAGAGGATGATCATCTTTCCCCCATAAGGTTTTCTGGAAAAGAAAAATAAACACCACAGGCAGATTACTTATAAAAGTTGTTCTAATATAAATTTGCAGTTGATGAGAAAAGTAATGAGAAGTGAGTCATGGCATTCAAGGAAAAAGCCAGCCTCATTTAGATGAACTGGGAGCCCAAAGCACCCACTAGGAATTATAATGACTCATGCGAATGTGCAAATCAGTAGACTGTCAGATATCTGTATCTGGAGGCCAGCAGCTGAGTGAAGCTAGACTAATACACGAGGAAGGCAACAGCTTTACAGTTGTGTTTTAGAAGAGATCCTAGAAGAAATGAGGGTAGATGTTACATCCGTAATTCAGGCTGGTCTCCTCAAAATGGTTATGCTTAGTCACGTCTGGGGAGAAGGCAATGGCAGCCCACTCCAGTACTCTTGCCTGGAAAATCCCATGGGTAGAGGAGCCTGGTAAGCTGCAGTCCATGGGGTCGCTAAGAGTTGGACACGACTGAGCGACTTCACTTTCACTTTTCACTCTCATGCATTGGAGAAGGCAATGGCAACCCACTCCAGTGTTCTTGCCTGGAGAATCCCAGGGACAGGGGAGCTTGGTGGGCTGCCGTCTATGGGGTCACACAGAGTTGGACATAACTGACATGATTTAGCAGCAGCAGCAGCAGTCATGTCTGACTCTTTGCAACCCCATGGACTGTAGCCCACCAGACTCCTCTGTCCATGGAATTTTCCAAGCAAGAATACTGAAATAGCTTGCCATTTCCTACTCCAGGGGACCTTCCCAATCCAGGAATCGGAACTATGTTCCTACATTGGCAAGCAAATTCTTGACCACTGTGCCACCTGGGAAGTCCATAACAGGGCTGTATGGGAAGTCAGATTTTGAAAGGAACTTGTCCTTCTATGCACTAAAGGTTTGCACTTGCAAACATTAGTGACCATGGTGCCAGAAGGAGTTCTGAAAGCAGCCCAGGAGGTCAGTGGAAAATTAAGTCAGCAAGCAGGTAATTGTTCTGTCCATGATCCAATTAGGGACACAAAGAACCACAATTCACTTCCTGCAGTCATTAAAGGCAGCAAGGGACATGAACTGCCATTGTCATAAAAACATAATTAAACATGCATTATGACTGCAAATAGGGAGAAACAAACTGATTTTTCAATAGGCCACTAACATGTTTTAGCACTTACTTTGTTCCTAGCAGGCAACAAATTGACAGCACAACTTTGGTCACAAACTGGTTGAAGATCACAGAAGGAATGAAAATACCCCCTTAATGAAAGACTTCAGATGAGAAAGAACATTTTATCTGGAGAATCCATTACAAATGTTTCCTAATGTAAGCTATACATAGCTGAATCCCCTGCTTTTTGTTTTTTGTTTGTTTTTTTTTTTTAAGGAATCAACAATTCCCAGATTCCAGTCCAAAAAAATTGAATAAGAAACTCTGAAACTAGAAGCCAGGTATCTGCATTGTTAAATGCTTCCCAAGGTTTTGAAGCAACTAGCTCAGCACAAGAATTCTGCTGACTGCTGCTGCCCATTAAATATGAAATAGAAAAGAGCTACGGTCATTTAAAATAATACCATTTTATTTTCTGTCTATATGTGTGTCCACGCCAGGCTCATCAAAAATAAAGTATAAAAATGAATTCCTGCTAAGTTTTAGCTATAAAACTTCCCTGTTCAATTTTCAAAGAAGGTTTGAAGCACTCTTTTAGAGAAAATTAAAGATTGGGGAACAATATACAAAAGCAAAACAATAGAGTGACCGGAATAAAATATCTAATATAGTCTAAAATCAACATAATCCATCATGATGAAAAGAGAAACAAGCAAGCACAACCAACAAAAAATAAAATGCCAAAAAGAGCAACTTGCCAGAAGTTTCATTCCATCACGGTTTGTATTTCACTGTTGGGTGTTTACCTTTGTTGGGTTTGAAGAGCTGGAAGTAGACTACAAAATATTACAGTGTCTGAGTTGGCAGAAAAGATTCATTTTTAAAATAAGTAACTGCGGAGACATGGATAGACATAGACTATCACACACGGTGAAGTAAGTCACGAAGAGAAAACCAAATACTGGTCATTAATTCATGCATGCGGAATCCAGAAAAATGGTATAACAATATATAATAATGTGTGCTTAGTCGTGTCTGACTCTTTGTGATCTCAGGGATGATAGCCCACCAGACTTCTCTGTCCATGGGAAATTTCCAAGCAAGAATACTGGGGTGGGTTGCCACTGTCTTCTCCAAGGGATCTTCCTGACCCAAGGATTAATACAGGCCTCCTGCATTGGCAGGCGGATTCTTTACCACTAGTGCGACTGGGAAGCCTGGAGAAGGGAATGGCAACCCACTCCAGTATTTTTGCCAGGAGAATTCCATGGACAGAGGACGCAGGTAGGCTACAGTCCATGAGGTCACAAAGAGTTGGGCATGACTAAGCGACTTTGAGAGAGAGAGAGAAATGGTGTAGATGAACTTGCTTGCAAAGCAGAAATAGAGACACAGATATAGAGAACAAGTTGCAGAAACCAAGGTGGGAAGAGGGGATGGGATGGATTAGGAGATCAGGATTGGCATACTACCATGTATAAAATAGATAACTAATAGATAACTAAACCTACTGTATGCACAGGGAACTCCATTCAGCGCTCTGTAATGACCTAAACAGAAAAGAAATCCATGAAAGAGTGGATATATGTAAATGCACAACCAATTCATTTTGCTGTACAGCAGAAGCTAACACATCATTGCACAGCAACTATATGCCAATAAAAAATAAATAATAGTTGATACTTATCCCAGGTCATGCTCTGTGCTGTGTGCTGAGTGCAGATCAGTGGTTCTCAACCAGGAGCAACTTTGCCTCTCAGGAGACATTTGTCAACATCTGGAGACATTTTTGCTTGTGAAAACTGGGAAAGGTGAGGAAGGTGGGATGCTCCTGGTTATCTGGTGAGTAAAGCCAGGATTCTGCTAAACATCCTACTGTGCCCAGGACAAGCCTTCACAGGCAAGAACTATTCTGCCCAAAATGTTAATAATGGCCAAGTTAAGAAACTTTCGTATAGACTGAAGAACAAGCAGATAATCTGTTTGACTTTAATGTAATTTATTTAACATGGCCTTAAACAAACATGTAAATTAATGTATGACAAAATATTGTCAAAAGTGCTTTGACTAAAAGAAGTACTAAAACATATTATAACATTAGAACTAGATGTCCATCAGATCAACAAAAAAGAAACAGATCTAACAGATGGTAGGCATTCAGATCTGTGTTGAATGAATGAAATCCTCTCTATACCCACAGCTACAATAGCCTGTAGAATGAAGACCTTTTTCTTTCAATTTCCTTTAACCCTATTGCTCTTCGATTATTATCAACCTACGTGAAAGTGGACACCCAGAGTGTTGTCTGAACTTTATCCCAGTACCAGCCACTGCAGCCATTCCTCCAATGCCTTTCCAGACCTGCTGTCCATGGTTTCTCTGCCACATAAATGGAATTTCAGCTGTTTAATCTGGTCATCTTAGAGTAATGGTCAGTGGCTGGGAGTGGATGAAGGAGATTTTCTCTGATGACATTAAGATAGAATATGAGATTGTATAGAAGTACCAGCAGAATAAAGTCAGTTACAGGATAGGTCTCAATTTAGTATCTGTAGAGCAGTGTAACAGCATCCTCTCATTTTTCTTTTTTCCTGATTGGAGAACCGTTTTCCTAGAGAGAAAACACTTCCTGACTGTGGATCTCAAATTTCTGGTTCTAGGGAAACACAAAAGCCTAAGAAATAAAGGCCAATGATATTCAAGTCTGGACATTGGTTACGATTTTGGGGGAAAAGGGTGTTCTCTTTCCATTGCAGTTGTTGACAGGAAGATATAAGAGTCTGTCTTGTCTGACCACAAAGAAAGGTGTACTTTCCTAAAACTAGAGTTAATTGAGAGAAACAAAGTAGGGCATGGTACCAAGGATATCACTTGATCCCCAGGATCCAGCTTTATGCCAGATAACCTAGGTGAATGTGTCAATTTGATTTAAACCGTAATAAAACTAAGCAAAATTAGATACTTGTGTGGTCCTAAACTAAAATCCAGTTGAACTCACAGGCAAATAAGATATGCTCCTGCCATTAAGAATTTCACAGCTGTTTAAAAGGAAACAGTTTTATTTGTGAGCATCTGTCATGGCTTAGTTCTTGTACCTAGATGCTGGTTAGGTACAAAGTAAGACCTAACTTTTCTTTGTTTTGCTAGACACTGTGCTTAGTAACTTTCCCAAGTCATAGAAAAAGTAAAGTATCATCCAGATTTTGAATATAACTCTTTCTGATTCTAAAGCTTCTGCACTTTGTTTCACATTATATTGCCTCTGCAATGATCATACAAAGAAAATAATTTAATTGTAATAATAAGATTCAAAGACATTGCTGCTAGTATGCGGAAGTAGGAAAAGTAGAAAATTGTGCAAGTGTTTCACAGACCATCATTTTTAGTTTGCAGAATGAGGAAGAAAGAAAAATAAAAGATGGTGTTTTAGGAGACTAATTTTTATGGATCCTTTGAGCCAAGCACTGTGCTTAGCATATTACTATATTAACTTATTTATCCTCACAGTAACCCTATCAAGTGATTGCTATTATTTTTACCATTTGTAAAGCTAGCATGGAGAGCTGAAGCAATTCACCCATATAACCTTTTCGTAGGATTAAGATATGTACCCAGGTAGTCCAGCTTCAGAGCAGACACTTTATACCCTATACAGACACCTATAAGACTATCCACAATCCTATATTTGATCTCATATGGACTGTACACATGACACAGTAAGTTTAATGAGTATCAGTGGCAAGAAATAAATGAATATGGTGAATTAGATCCCAGTCTGGTATTTGCTTAGATCACTTATAGATGGCTTATATAAATTTATTTTTCAAAATAATTAATTCATTTGAGATGCTCTCACTATCAATGTACACGCTATCAATTTGCCATGTTTTAACAGAACAAAGACAATTATAAAAGTTAATATGTTATAGTTAAAGGTTAAACTTTAGTTAAATAGAGAAGACATCTCTGACAACTCATTTACTGGCAGTGCAGTACAGTTAAGTTCAATATATTTATTCAGCAACAATTTTGTGTTCCTACCCTTACCAAAATCACTGTAGATGGTGACTGCAGCCATGAAATTAAAAGACGCTTAATCCTTGGAAGGAAAGTTATGACCAACCTAGATAGCATATTCAAAAGCAGAGACATTACTTTGTCAACAAATGTCCGTCTAGTCAAGGCTATGGTTTTTCCTGTGGTCATGTATGGACCTGAGAGTTGGACTGTGAAGAAGGCTGAGTGCCGAAGAATTGACGCTTTTGAACTGTGGTGTTGGAGAAGACTTGCGAGTCCCTTGGACTGCAAGCAGATCCAACCAGTCCATTCTGAAGGAGATCACCCCCGGGTGTTCTTTGGAAGGAATGATGCTAAAGCTGAAACTCCAGTACTTTGGCCACCTCATGCACAAAGTTGACTCACTGGAAAAACCTCTGATGCTGGGAAGGATTGGGGGCAGGAGGAGAAGGGGACAACAGAGGATGAGATGGCTGGATGGCATCACTGACTCGATGGACGTGAGTCTGAGTGAACTCCGGGAGTTGGTGATGGACAGGGAGGCCTGGCGTGCTGCAATTCATGGGGTATCAAAGAGTCGGACACGACTGAGCAGCTGAACTGAACTAAACCCTTACCAAACATATAATCTATAAAGTGAATTGCAGTCTGTCAAATAAAATCATAAGATAAAGCTACATTTTTAGATAATATGCTTTATGTTTATGTGTATGCATGTGTCTATGTATATACACGCATGTGTGCACGCAAAGTCACTTCAGTTGTGGTTGACTCTTTGTGACCCTGTGGACCACAGCCCTCCAGGCTCCTCTGTCCATGGGATTTTCCAGGCAAGAATACTGGAGTAGTTTGCCATGCTCTCCTCCAGGGGATCTTGCTGATCTAGGGATTAAACCAGCATCTTACATTTCCTGCAGTGGTAAGCAGGTTCTTTACCACTAGCACCATCTGGGAAGCCTTATATACACACATGCATATATGTAAAATATATACACATTAACAAACACAGAGATGTAATTCCCTTTATCTTTTTATATATGCTGGGCTACATCTAGAAAAAGATAAATAAGTCCTAATGATTTCAGGTGAATCTGCTTTTGCCTCAAAACATGGCATAGAAGTAGTTACATTCCCTATAGCATAATTTTAAATAAAAGATTCTACAAAAATCACATTTAATCAACTCTGCTACTTGTATAATACAAAGCTTTAATAAACAGACAAATACAAAAATAAACACGATCACGATGTAATATCAAATATCCTGGAATTTATTGTATGCTATGAAAAAGTGGCTCTACCACACTTGCTATGAGTTTGGTGAAATTACTCACTCTCTGGAGCTTAGGTTTTTCTTTTTTTTCCATAGTTAAGTATGAATCTAAACTTGTTGTAAGATCATTGAGATAATTAAATTAATTATGCTGATGCCACATTATAAAGACTTAATAAATAATTGCTTTAATTATTTAATGTGTATAAACATTGGAAAAGACCCTGATGCTGGGAAAGATTGAAGATAGGAGGAGAAGGGGACAACAGAGGATTAGATGGTTGGATGGTATCACTGACATGATGGACATGAGTTTGAGTAAACTCTGGGAGTTGGTGATGGACAGGGAAGCCTGGCGTGCTGCAGTCCATGGGGTTGCAAAGAATTGGACACAACTGAGCAACTGAACTGAATTGAACTGAGAGAATTCTAATTGTCAAATGGGTCAAACAGAAAAATTCTTCGGCAGTACATCTCCTCCATTTATTTTCATTTCATTTCACAACTGAGCTACTGAACTGAACTGATAAACAGTTCCAGTGTATATAAGCTGTGTATTATTCATAATCCATAACACTTTTCTGAAATAAATCAGAATGTTAAGAAGCACCTTAATAAAAATATTGACATCTAAAAGAAATTCTCTGGAGATTTTTTTCAAGTTGTCTTTCAAAAGGATTGAATGTACTAAGAGAAATCAAGACACGTTTTGAAAAAAAAATTTAGAAAAGCATTCTGAGAAAATGTTGTCTTCTTTTCTTTTTGCATAATCCCTTAGAGTCAGTATCTACACTAGAAAGAAGCTACAGTGTCTGTCTTTTGGTCGCCTTGGAACCTGCTTTCATGAAGCTACCTGAGTACAAAAGCACCTTTAATTCTCCCCTGTGGGCGATGGATGCAAAGCAGGAGACGTGGCCCTGCTGGTTCAGTCCTTCAACTCCTCACCGATCTCTGACGCCCCCATGTTACAGAGTGAAAAACTTTCTTAAAATATGATTTTAAGCTATGATATTAATTTGCTCAAATTAGCCAAGAAGCATAAGCACTTAAAAGTGCATCAGAATATAAACCGTGTCCACCATGATGGGCATAATTTACACAGAGTAAATTGTTGGAACACAAGAAGATACATGTACATGTGTGTTACATATACATGTAACATGGAAACACTGCTTTATAGAGACAAATTGAAAATGAAGTTAATATCAGTTGGGTGCTGATTAAGCAAATTTTGTTAGAAATTTATAGTGGAATCCTATACAGTCACTAAAAAGAGCATTGTATATCTGTACATATTCAATCAGAAAGCTATCCACAAATGCATCCATGAGGAGAAAATAATCAAGCCACAGAGCAACAGGTCTTTTTTGAAACTATTTCTACAACAGTCTACACATAGGTATAAATATATATATATATATATATATGAACAGAGATGTATCTGAAAGAAATATTATTTTCCAAACCTCAAAAATTATTCTCTTTGAATATTATGATTTTAGGTAATTTTTGTCTTTATATGATTTTCTTATTTTTTACATTAAATATGTACATTGACATTTTTATTAAGTAAATGTAAAACTACTTTATCAGATGCAGAACTCCAATATTCATTGGTGTTGGTGGGGAACTTGCTGAGTTGTATCCAACTCTTTGCAACTCCATGGACTGTAGCCTTCCAGGCTCCTCCAACAAAATTTTCCCTGCTGTTGCTGCTGCTAAGTCGCTTCAGTCATGTCCGACTGTGCGACCCCATAGACGGCAGCCCACCAGGCTCCTCTGTCCCTGGGATTCTCAGGCATAAGTAAATTTTCCCAGGTGGGTTGCAATTTCCTTTTCCAGGTTGATATTCATTGTGCCAAACTAAAGTAAAATTGTATTGATTTTGATCCAGAGGGAAAAGAGCAAATACCTGTTCAGTTGTCATTTTGATCTATAAACATTTAACATGCTAAATCAGCTGTACTTCACATCAATGGATTGAGAAAAGTAGGATCACACTTGTAGTTAAAATAAACAAATTGCTGCTAAGAGAGGTCAAGTCACTTAGTCAAGTTTACACAGCTACCAAGTAGTAGCTAAAACCAGGATTCAAACCCAAGTTCCATTTTCTTTTCAAATGCACCACACAGAGAAGAAATGTTATGAACCAAAGAAAACCTAATCATAACTTTTTGCTGCTTCCATCTCAAGATTTATTTATTTTAAATATCTAACTAATGTAAAAAACTATTAAGGAGTTTATGCGATTACTTTTAGTGATTATATTTTATCTTATAGGTAATAAAGAGAAGAATTACAAGAGTTTATTGAACCAGGTTCTTTTTAAAGTTTTGACATGGATTACCTTATCTAATATTTACAACCAGCCAATGAGTTACATGATGAACAGGAGTAATTGAGAGTCACATAATGAACAAACTGTGGCAAATATTTAAATAACTTATCCAAGTTCCCTTAGAAAGTGAGCGGTGAAGCTGAGGAGTCAGTCCCACGTACCCTAACTCCAAAGCCTGCCCTCCTAACTATAATTCTTTCATAATGGCCATCTTTGCAAGCCAGGTGTTTGCCTCACTAAGCTGCTATTTTTAATGTAAATTTGGGCATTTTAATAGCTCCAGAGTGTCTCCTAGTTATATACAGGCACTTCTTCTAGGACTGATAATTTTGGGTGCCTTTCTCTTTTTTTTTTTTTTCCTTTCTGCCACAGCTCATATCACAGTAGGTCTTCCCTATGACCTAACAGACAAAAGTGAAAGAACCATGGAGTTACTCAGCTGTTGCCCTTGGCTTTTAGTTGCTGCTCATCAACTGAGCAGGCTAGAAGACCCCTCACATGTCTGGCCAGAAAACAACCAGCCTGAATTCCGTCCATTTGCACTCTGCTTACTGGCCTTACTGAGCGCTAATGAGATGACCTGGGAAGAATGAGAACTGTAGAATGTCACAAATTGAAGGCTACCTATGTCCAAGCAGAAAATACCAATTTACATATGAAAGGATAATCTTCTGTTTATACTTCAAAACAAGGCTGTAATTACTCCTCTAAATACTGTGCAGTTAGAGGCCTTTAACAGTCTTTAATAAGTAATACTGTCTTGTATTTCTTCTGTATATTGAAATTTCAAACCAAGAAGCAACACTTAGCTCATTCAAATTAATTCGCGTGTGATCCAGAACTTAGACTAATAAATATTAGAGTGTGAATCTCAATGTGAATACAGAGAAGATTGTAGGGTGCATATTATTAGAATTCTGTGTAAATATACTCCATATATTAAAGTTATAAAAGTTAAAAAAATTAAATTTCTGAATAAGGTAATTTGTATATACCCCAAACCAATCATCAAATCATGTTTGATATTTTCCTATAGTAGGAATACTGAAATTTGTAATAAAAATAGTTCAAGCGTTTTCATACCCATTGAAAGACACATGCCCAGAAAGGTTAAAAAAAAAAAAAAAGCATCCCTAAGTGCTTTTCGCTTTAGTATTATTCAAGTAATTACTCATACTATTCTGGTGTGGCTACTGGGCTTGAATCCTAGGCTAGCTTCTCTACAGGAGATCAGAAGAGTGTGAGCTACTCCTGATGCACAGTAGGAAGCCACGAGATGCAAACTGCCAGAAGTTTACCTATTGATGCAAAATTAAAATGAATGAAGCAATTATAGAGCTATAGAAAAAGTATATAATTAACCTTAGTATTCTTTCTCTCAGTTTGTTATTACCCAAATGGTTAGGTGGATTGAGCTAATGTTACTTTTAGCATATATATTCATATTTAATTAATATATCAATCCTATAGAATAATTAAAAATTTTATTTTTCTTAAAGGCATCACAAATGATTTTTTAATAATTTTTACAAAGAGGAGTGTAAAGGGACTGCCAAATTCACTACCTTCTAATAGACTTACTCATATGAAGTGTATTAAATCAGAAAAAAATGTTAAATGATTTCATTCATTATCTGCTTTAAATATATAAGTCTTCCTTATTGCTGTCATATAAATAGATAGACAGCTAGAAAATACATAAACTATAAATAGTAGAAATGATGGAGAAGGAAACGGCAACCCACTCCAATATTCTTGCCTGGAGAATCCCAAGGACAGAAGAGCCTGATGGGTTACAGTCCATAGAGTCTCAAAGAGTCAGACACGACTTGAAGCTACTTAGCACACATCTAGTATAATATATATTTGATTAACTGAATTGCATTGATTTTATTTTGACCATATCTATTGTTCACATACTCCGCTCAACTTCACTCCAGTCCCACAAGGTGCCTAGTCAAGCAAACTGTCTTTCTGACTCTGTGCAAGATGGCATTGTGGGAAAAAGAAAAAAACTACAGGGATTAAGAGAGGACAAAGGATCTGTCCCTAAGAGGCCCAGGATCTGATCGATGAGACCTAAGCAAACAAGAACCAGTCACAGAAACACACAAATCAGTGTGCCAGGACTGAGGAAAAGTGCCAGGAGGAGAATGTTGGCCTCTAAGAGACAGAGTTCCTGCCCCCGCTCTGCCACCATGTAGCTGCAGGAGAACAAGCTCATTTTCTCTAATCCTTTCTTTCCAATTCTGGAAAACAGATCTGAGCAAACCAGTAAGCCTCTACATTGGACAAGTCTTTCTGGGCCATACCTACCTCCCTGGTGGCTCAGACAATAAAGAATCTGCCTACTGGATCATAAGGCAGTTCTGATCCAGCAATCCCACTGCTAGGCATACACACTGAGGAAACCAGAAGGGAAAGAGACACGTGTACCCCAGTGTTCATCGCAGCACTGTTTATAATAGCCAGGACATGGAAGCAACCTAGATGTCCATCAGCAGATGAATGGATAAGAAAGCTATGGTACATATACACAATGGAGTATTACTCAGCCACTAAAAAGAATACATTTGAATCAGTTCTAATGAGGTGGATGAAACTGGAGCCTATTATACAGAGTGAAGTAAGCCAGAAGGAAAAACATCAATACAGTATACTAACACATATATATGGAATTTAGAAAGATGGTAACAATAACCCGGTGTATGAGACAGCAAAAGAGACACTGATGTATAGAACAGTCTTATGGACTCTGTGGGAGAGGGAGAGGGTGGGAAGATTTGGGAGAATGACATTGAAACATGTAAAATATCATGTAAGAAACGAATT
>NW_011494928.1:1541535-1542884 GCF_000754665.1 Bison bison bison
CTTGGGGCTGGTGCACTGGGACGACCCAGAGGGATGGTATGGGGAGGGAGGAGGGAGGAGGGTTCAGGATGGGGAACACATGTATACCTGTGGCAGATTCATTTTGATATTTGGCAAAACTAATACAATTATGTAAAGTTTAAAAATAAAATAAAATTAAAAAATAAAAAAATAAAGAAGAAACAAAGTAATCTGTAAAATACCAAAAAAAAAAAAAAAAGAATCTGCCTACAATGCCTGGGTTTGATCCCTGGATCAGGAAGATCCCCTGGAGAAGGAAATGGCAAACCACTGCAGGTTTCTTGCCCAGAGAATCTCGTGGACAGAGGAGCCTGGCGGGCTACAGTCCATGGGGTCGCAAAGAGTCAGACACGACTGAGCAACTAACACACTGTAGCTAGTGGGAGGCTTCTGTATAGCCCAGGAGCTTAGCTCAGTGCTCTGTGAGGACCTAGAGGGTGGCATGGGGGTGGGATGGGAAGGAGGCTCAAGAAGAAGGGGGTGCATGTATACATACAGCTGATTCACCTTGTTTTACAGCAGAAACTAGCACAGCATTGTAAAGCAACTACCAGTCAGTCCGTTCAGTCACTCATTCATGTCCGACTGTTTGCGACCCCATGAATCGCAGCACGCCAGGCCTCCCTGTACATCACCAACTCCCAGAGTTCCCAAACTCATGTCCATCAAGTCAGTGATGCCATCCCACCGTCTCATCCTCTGTCGTCCCCTTCTCCTCCTGCCCCCAATCCCTCCCAGCATCAGAGTCTTTTCCAATGAGTCAACTCTTTGCATGAAGTGGCCAAAGTATTGGAGTTTCAGCCTCAGCATCAGTCCTTCCAATGAACACCCAGGACTGGTCTCCTTTAGGATTGCCTGGTTGGATCTCCTTGCAGTCCAAGGGACTTTCAAGAGTCATCTCTAGCACCACAGTTCAAAAGCATCAATTCTTTGGCGATCAGCTTTCTTCACAGTCCAAATCCCACATCCATACATGACCACTGGAAAAACCATAGCCTTGACTAGACAGACCTTTGTTGGCAAAGTAATGTCTCTGCTTTTGAATATGCTATCTAGGTTGGTCATAACTTTCTTTCCAAGAAGTAAGGGTCTTTTAATTTCACGGCTGCAGTCACCATCTGCAGTGATTTTGGAGCCCAAAAAAAGTCAGACACCGTTTCCACTGTTTCCCCATCTATTTCCAATGAGGTGATAGGACCTGATGCCGTGATCTTCGTTTTCTGAATGTTGAGCTTTAAGCCAACTTTTTCACTCTCCTCTTTCACTTTCATCAAGAGGCTTTTGAGTTCCTCTTCACTTTCTGCCATAAGGGTGGTGTCATCTGCATA
>NW_011494928.1:1542984-1555364 GCF_000754665.1 Bison bison bison
AGGTGGTCTGGTATTCCTATCTCTTTCAGAATTTTCCACAGCTTATTGTGATCCACACAGTCAAAGGCTTTGGCATAGTCAATAAAGCAGAAATAGATGTTTTCATGGAACTCTTTTGCTTTTTCCATGATCCAGTGGATGTTGGCAATTTGATCTCTGGTTCCTCTACCTTTTCTAAAACCAGCTTGAACATCCGGAAGTTCACGGTTCACATATTGCTGAAGCCTGGCTTGGAGAATTTTGAGCATTACTTTACTAGCATGTGAGATGAGTGCAATTGTGTGGTAGTTTGAGCATTCTTTGACATTGCCTTTCTTTGGGATTGGAATGAAAACTGACCTTTTCCAGTCCTGTGGCCACTGCTGAGTTTTCCAAATTTGCTGACATGCTGAGTGCAGCACTTTCACAGCATCATCTTTCAGGATTTGAAATAGCTCTACTGGAATTCCATCCCCTCCAACTAGACCCACCCCCCAAAAAAGATAGGGGATTCTCCAAACACAAAAATAAGTTTAAACAGTGAGCAGAGATTCAAAGATGAAGAACCCCCCCTTTATGTCACACACAGCCACACAAAGGACACTCTTCAGATATGGTGAACTGTTTGAGTCAAATTGAAATGAGTGTTGAGCACAAAAGAGTATTTTCAACACATTGCAGAAAGATCCTTCTTTTTCTCCCTCAGAACACTACATCTCAATCTTCTGAATATATACACATTTTAATGTGATTAGTGATGAAGTCTGCCCTCCCCCAGCAAGACTAGGCTTAGTCTTTGTATTTCTTGGAGCATTTTAGGAATGAAATAAATATGTTACCTTGTGTGGTTCTGTTTGTGGAGGTTAATAGATAATAAAAACACATTTGAAGCACATATGATGGTCAATGGTTAATTTTGTTAATGCTTAAAAAATGCATGAAATCAATAAGTAAATTACTAAAACTTTAATAGAAACCATATATAGCAAAAGGCAAACGGAGAAAGGAAATGTAACTCAATAACAATGTGAAAATTTTCAATAACCCAAAAAATAGAAAATAAGAACAAACACCATTTTCATTTATCTAATTATCAAGGATTTTTCCAAGCCATACTACAATATATAGTCTATAAAATCATGATACTATGTAACTCAAGGATTCAGTGAAATGCACAGATTCATATAATTATAGGAGAATATAAATTCATACTACTTAAGACAAGCAATTCCCAACATGTATCATGAGTCTTAAAATTTTGATATCCTTTGAGATTCAGCAATAACTATCCTAATTCTTTATGCAAAGGGGAAATGTAGGAATTAAAAAACAAAATGTTCACCAAAATGCCATTTATAATAGTTAAACATTAGGGTAAAAAGAGTACTTTCCAAAAGTTTATAAATGGTCTGGAATATAATGAAATATTTAACTTAAAATTTATTATGCCACCATTGAAAATGATGTTTATGAAATATTGATACCAATAGGGGAAAATGCTCCCATATGTATCTTGTACAGACAGACATTGTAACTAATCATACCCCACTGCAATTGTTTCCTTACATGTCTGATCTCTTATAAAATTGTAATCTCTTCAAAGTCTCGTATCTCGTCTTATTTTTTTATTACAAGTAACTAGAACGCTATTACCTAATTTGAGCCCAACATATCGTTGACGTGTGAAATGAGTAAATGAGTAAGTAAGCACATAAATGTGTGTGTGTCATTAGGAAGTTTTCTCCCTGAACAGTACCTATGTCTGCTACTTTATGTGTTCTGTGACATAGAATGGTGCAACAGCAGACAATTAATCAATACCATGCAAATCCTGTGCCCAAAAAATCCCTTTTGAAATCCAACACCTCATCAGGTAGAAAGCTTTTTACTTTCCCTTTGATTTTATTCAGCAAGTATAAGGCTAGATACAATGAGTTCCTGATAAGTCATAATCCTGAATGGATTTTCTAAAAACCTCTATAATTTAAATGAGACATAATTTCCAAAGCCCTTGAACAATATGATAAAATTTACATATGCGTGCAGGCCAGCACACACAGACACATGAACACACAATCTATCATGCTCTCAGTGCCTGCCTTTCCCAAGCTCTTAGCTCAGTCCTACTAGCCCTAAATATTGCCTGCAGAGGATGCCAGAGAGTGAGAAAAATTGCTGAGCTCTTAAGTGAGCATTGATTGACAATCTCATTTCGACTTTCAGATGTAAAGGAATGTTGAATTGTACTCAGTAGAATTATAGTCATGTCTGTTTTACCAGTTGCTTAATCTTCAGATCAGGCAGAGTATAATAGTACCACCAAGCCAGGTCAATTGCCAGACAGAGGCATGTGCCTCTAAGATCACATAGGGATACATGAAGCCTGCATCAAGGAATGTTCGTTGAAAAATGGATCTTCAAACACTCAAAAATGACTAAAATATGCTGACCCTGTAGGTAGCATTGGGGTTTACGCACATATTATATCAATTATTCATGAAATGGTTTATGCATAAAGAGTTTGTTCCAAGGTTATTTATAGACATAAATAGGAAAAATTCATAGGAGGAAAAACTTAAAGCCATATTCACACAGCTGTTCATTCTATCACAAGTTTCTCAAATCAGATACAAGGGCTCCAAAAATTGCCTTGTGATATAGAATGTCTTCTGAGTTAACAAGTAAATTCAGACAAGGTGGGAGCGATGCTGAACTGGAGATTGCAGCTGAATTGGTAAGAGGACGGGCTTTTGAGTCTGATACCAGAGCTCAGCTCCTAACACTGCCCTCATTACCTGAGGGCCTTCAGTGACACAATCCGTCTTGCTGCCACTTCCTCATCTATAAATGGGAGCGATGATGATGATAGCAATAATAGCAATGACAATAACTAACTCATTGATTCATTGTGAGAATTAAATGATCCCACAAACCACTTAGCCTAGTTCATGGGTCACACTAAATACTAAATAATGCTATTTAGTTGACTAAAATTTTAAGTTCATGTGACTCAAGTGATAAACCATAACACCTGACAACAATGGAAATGTTTTACCAATCTGAAAAGTGGCATGCATTTTTTTTCAGGTACAGTCTTGTAAAGAGATTAGGCAGCTTAACACAAAAGGCAAGAAGGTGAAAATTAAGACTAGTAAGGGCTAAGAATATCGGGATTGTCTTTATTTTTTTAATATAAATTTATTTATTCTAACTGGAGGCTAATTACTTTACAATATTGTATTGGTTTTGCCATACATTGACATGAATCCGCCACGGGTGTACATGTGTTCCCCATCCTGAACCCCCCTCTCACCTCCCTCCCCATCCCATCCAGATGGTAACGGGAATGTCTTTTAAAAGGCTCAGAAGCATAGAAACATTGCAATGTAAGTTGTCGACTAAAAATTGTCCCTTACTATCTGGTTCTACAAACAGAAACAAAGAAACTAGCCGCTGCAGCTTTTGATCTTCAACAAAACTGAAAAGATTTCAGGCTAGAGACCAGGAACGAGCTACTCAATGCCCCGGGAAAAAGTGTCAGAATAGGCCTCCAGATATACATTTTCAGGACAAAATTTTATGAGCCAAATTTCTTGCATTTTCTCATACCTAGAAAAACACTAAATCATTAATGGACACAGCTGCTCCTCAGAACTAGCAGCACGCCTCTGCCAAAATGTTCGCTTGACTGCCGGTACCCACCTCACCAATACCCCATGTACACAGACCTCTTCTTTGCAGCGGTTACCTGGAGCTATCTAAGCGGCTATCTCCCAAACTATAGTTCTCATTTAACCCCAAATAAAACTTAACTCACAGTTCTCACGTTGTGCCTTTTCTTTTCAGTGGACAAAGTAATAGAGTAACTCACTTCTGGGCCTCACTTCGATCTGATTACAGGCTTGGCATGGAAGCAGGGGAAGGGCAGGAACTCAGGTGCAGAAGTTCAGATGCTTCTGCTGTTACAGGGACTTTTCAGTCACTTGACTGCATTCACAGCAAAAACACAGCCCGAGGAAGGAATGGAGAAATGGAGAACTTACCTATAGCCTGCCTTTAAGAGATGAAAATAAGATCCTAAATAATATGGTCCAGAAAGGAAATGATGAACATTACCTATTCAATAAGCAATACTTGCTTTTCCTAGAATCCTCTGATTATCTAAGCATGCTAACTAGAACTGAAATATTACAGTAATAATTTTTTAAAAAAACATAATTTTTGTTTAAAAATATCACTTCATTTTTGCTAACAAAAGTCAAAAAAATTTAGTGACTTTACAATTAATAAAACAATCCTTCACGATACTCAGGTCCAATTTCTCTAAAGAGAGCATTTTAAAAAGTATTACAGCTGCAAATATTATTTTGTTCAAATATTTTGGTTTCCCCTTCACTTTTTCATTACACAGTATTTTTTTAAGTATACACAGAATAGAGGCAATCAGTAAGTTAATACTTGCTGCTACTGCTGCTGCTAAGTCGCTTCAGTCGTGTCTCACTCTGTGCAACCCCATAGATGGAAGCCCACGAGGCTCCCCTGTCCCTGGGATTCTCCAGGCAAGAACACTGGAGTGGGTTGCCATTTCCTTCTCCAATGCATGAAAGTGAAAAGTGAAAGTGAAGTCGCTCAGTCGTGTCCGACTCCTAGCGACACCATGGACTACAGCCTACCAGGCTCTTCCGTCCATGGGATTTCCCAGGCAAGAGTACTGGAGTGGGGTGCCATTGCCTTCTAGAGTTACACCATTACAATCATTGATCATATATTGAACTATACATTCGATCAACTGCTTCAAGTCTAGTCATCATTTCTGTTGAAGGTTCAGTCATATACTTGGCAATACAAGAAATAATAATCTTGTGAAACAAGCAAAATACAAATGGTATAGTTAGTAACATTAGTGGAATTAAAAGTAAATATTTTAGCCATGAGCCTCCCACACCAGTTTTTTTTTTTTTTTTTTTAAGATTGTTAAGTCTAGGGAATGGGTCACTTAGAGCAGAAATCTGATTTTTCATGTGGTTCAAATGTGTTATATTAAAGGATTTATCAGGTACAAAAATACAGCATTCAGTTTGCATTATAGCACAGATATCTCCCTGAAATGCTGTAAGGTGTCAAGGGTCTTGCAGTTGTGTAGCACTGCCTTTCTCATCATAGACATCTCAGAATTCAATAGGCTAATAGCCCAGTTGCTGCTGCTGCTGCTGCTACGTCACCTCAGTTAATACTTAATGCTGTGGTATTTTGTCACATTTTCTGAACTACCAAAAATTACTATGATGGATGCCTAGTTTTCCTGAAAGACCAGTTGTCTCATAATGCAATCTACAAGACAAGAGAATTAAAAAAAAAATTAACATTATAGTTAAGATCTGTGAATAGCTAAATGGGAAAGACCAAACAACCAAGAGGTTGTTTCTTAATTTTCCACACTTCAGCTTCCTTATCTCTAAAATAAAAGTAAAGTGGCATGCATCTATACATCAGAATCTATCATGAGCCCTAACAAATAAATTATTTTATTTGCATAGGTACCCCACTGAGGACAATATTATCTTCTCCATTTTACAGAGGAGGCAACTAAGATACAAAAAAAGAAATATCACACTTATTCAGAGACACACCCAGAATTCAAATACAGGATTCTCAAACTTGCCTTCTTAGTCACAATGCTATATTTTGGAGTATAAACAAGGACATCAGCAAAAGACCATGGTCTATAAAGTGTACACAAATGTTTCCAGAGGATCAAACAGTTTAAAACAACTCTAGAATTAGGCATTTCAAATTTCTTCAGTCTGTAATCTGGGAGAAGGCGGTGGGGATTCTCACCAGAAATCAACATTGAATTTCACAACTCTGTAGTATTCTCTTGGGTTTAGAAAGAATTTGAGATGGAAATGAGTGCTGACATAAGAATTTGTGACCAGATCAATGTGTAATTATGCTTTGGGTACACAATTCTCTGAGGGAAAACTGCATTCAAATCGTCCTGAGAGACTCAGCTTTGGCTTATGGATGATTGGTGATAGGTCACATTAGGAAGAGAAAGGAATTAGTGATGAGAGGCAGCACACTGTGGAGGCATACTTCCAAAAATGCCCTGCCTCAGCCAACAGGGCAGGGAGCCTCGAGTCCAAAGGAGATTCAGCATTTCTTTCTCTCTTGCTGGTGACTGCATCAGCTGAGCATAAGTGCGTTCAGGTGCTTCAGTTTTGTCTGACTGTGTGAACCTATGCACTTTACCCCGCCAGGCTCCTCTGTCCCTGGGATTCTCCAGACAAGAGTACTGGAGTGAGTTGCCCTGCCCTTCTCCAGGGGATCTTTCTGACCCAGGGATCAAACCCATGTCTCTTATGTCTTCTGAAATTGGTAGGCGGGTTCTTGACCACTAACACCATAAGTGTTTACTAAGTGCTAATCTTTCTGAAGAATATTTTTGTATTTTTTTGCTGTTCAAGATAAGAGTAAACAGCATATTGAAGATGATCTTTTCAACCAGGTCTTTTTCATCTCTATCTTCTACGTCAGAGGATAGCTATTTAAAAATATAATAAGTATAGGTTTGGTTTACAATTAGAAGTATAAAATATCACAGGAATTAAAAGAAGACATAATAATTAATAATATCAATAATAATATAATAGCTGACTCTGGAACCACTGTCACATTGCACAAGTCCAAGCTCAGTGACCACTGTGACCATCTACACTACAAATGTTGCCTTTTAGAACTATGCAACATCATGATTCCACTGGTAGTTAACAGATCTAATCACTTTTTAATATTTTTTTTATTATTTGTTTATTTGGCTGTACTGGGTCTTTCTTGCTGCACACTGGCGTTCCTTTAGTTGCAGGGAGCCGGGGCTATTTTTGTTGCAATCCATAGGCTCTAGGCGCATGGGCTCAGTAGTGCTCACATGGGCTCTGTGGCACCTGGATTAGTATGTGAGATCTTCCCAGATCAGAAATCAAACCCATGTCCCCTGCATTGGCAGAGAGATGCTTAACTACTACACCATCAGAGAAGTCCCTCTAATCACTGTTTATATGTTAACTCACTTAATTTTCAAACAATTATGGAAAAGCAACTATCATGTCTCCATTTCAAAAAATTTTTGTTTTTGTTTTAAAAAAAGAAGGCCAAGTCTTACTTTACACAGTAAGGAATGAAAGCATAATTCAGAGCAAGGCTTTCTGGTCCTAAAATCTACCTATAACCACCACACTCTGCTTCTTTGCTAGGAAGAAGAAAAATACAAGGAAAACAGAATCAAAAATAGTAGTAACTAAACTTAACAATGCATTTCAAGATAGACTGAGCCTATTTTCCCAACTAGTTAGAATTTAAAACCTAACATAATTTAAAGCTTAACTATCAGAGAACACTATGAAATAAACAATAGTGAGAGGAATGGGGAAGAAAATCAAAATGTGAAAAAGGACTCATGAAGGAAGTGATTTTTCCAGTTTGTTTCCCTCCTGTGTCTGTCAGCTGAACAGAATGAGTTGTGGAACATTGCAGTGGCATCAAGACACCAAGAAGAAGCCCCTCCTTACTGACCAGGAAAGGACCCTGTGAGCTGAAGAATGTGGGAAGCAGCCACATTTTGTTTCTTGAATTTTTCTTTCCATGTCCTGCCCAGGAACAGACCCAGTCATTAAGATCTGGCACTGCAACATCAGTGTGGGCATTTAAGGCTCCAAAGGGGAAAGAGAGAGAGAAAGAGTGGAAGGAGGGAAGGAAGGAAGGAAGGAAGGAAGGAAGGAAGCAAGGAGGAAGGGAGGAAGGGAATGAGGAAAGAAAGGGAAAAAAGGGAAAGGAAAGAAAAAAAAGACAGAAAATATAAGAAAGGAAGGAGGAAGAAAGAAAGAAAGGAAATGTCCTGCCTGACTTCAGACTTAGAAGTTCAGACTTCAGACCTCTGGTACTGGCACACAGACAGAAATATAGATCAGTGGCAATGAAATAGAAAGCCCAGAGATAAATTCATGCACCTATGGACACCTTGTCTTTGACAAAGGAGGCAAAAATACACAATGGAGAAAAGACAATCTGTTTAACAAATGGTGCTGGGAAAACTGGTCAACCACCTGTAAAAGAATGAAACTAGAACAATTTCTAACACCATGCTGCTGCTGCTGCTGCTGAGTCACTTCAGTTGTGTCCGACTCTGTGCGACTGCATAGACGGCAGCCCACCAGGCTCCCCTGTCCCTGGGATTCTCCAGGCAAGAACACTGGAGTGGGTTGCCATTTCCTTCTCCAATGCATGAAAGTGAAAAGTGAAAGTGAAGTCACTCAGTCATGTCCAACCCTCAGCAACCCCATGGATTGCAGCTCTAACACCATACACAAAAGTAAAATCAAAAGGATTAAAGATCTAAATGTAAAATCAGACACTATAAAACTCTTAGAGGAAAACATAGGCAGAACACTCTCTGACATAAATCACAGCAAGATCCTGTATGACCCACCTCCCAGAGTAATGGAAATAAAAGCAAAAATAAACAAATGGGACCTAATTAAACTTAAAAGCTTTTGCACAACGAAGGAAACTATAAGCAAAATGAAAAGGCAGCCTTCAGAATGGGAGAAAATGAAACAACTGACAAAGAATTAATCCCTAAATTATGCAAGCAGCTCATGCAGCTCAATACCAGAAAAATAAATGACCCAATCAAAAGATGCACCAAAGAACTAAACAGACATTTCTGTAAAGAAGACATACAGATGGCTAGCATACGTGTGAAAAGATACTCAACATCACTCATGAGAGAAATGCAAATCAAAACCACAATGAGGTACCATCTCACACCAGTCAGAATGGTTGTCACCAAAAAGTCTACATACAATAAATGCTGGAGAGGGTGTGGAGAAAAGGGAACCCTCTTACACTGTTGGTGGGAATGTAAACTAGTACAGCTACTATGGAAAACAGTGAGGAGATTCCTTTAAAAACTGGAAATAGAACTGCCATATGATGGGCATACACACTGCTGGGCATACACACCAAGGAAACCAGAACTGAAAGAGACACGTGCACCCCCAATGTTCATCGGAGTACTGTTTACAATAGCCAGGATACGGAAGCAGCCTAGATGCCCATCAGCAGATGAATGGATAAGGAAGTCTGTGGTACATATACACAATGGAGTATTACTCAGCTATGAAAAGGAATGCATTTGAGTCAGTTCTGTTGAGGTGGATGAAACTGGAGCCTATTATACGGAGTGAAGTAAAGTCAGAAATTAAATATGTTAATGCACATATATGTAATTTAGAAAGATGGTAATGATGACCCTATACACAAGACAGCAAAAGAGACACACACGTAAAGGACAGAGTTTTGGATTATGTGATTTTAGAGAACAGCCCTGAAACATGTATATCACCATATGTGAAAAGATCACCAGTGCTAGTTCAATGCATGAAGCAGGGCACTCAAAGCTGGTACATTGGGACAACCCAGAGGGATGGCTGGGGAAGGGAGGTGGGAGGGGGTTCAAGATGGGGGACACATGTACATCCATGGCTGATTCATGTCCGTGTATGGCAAAAACAACTACAATATTGTAAAGTAATTAGCCTCCAGTTAAAATAAATTAATTTTTTAAAAAATGGAAAAATGTCCAGAGAAACTCATAAAATGGGTCCTGTATCTAGAAGTCTGAGTACAATCTGTTATTTTTCTTTCTTTTTTCTTTTGCAGTTTCTCCCTCAGAACTGCTACAGCCATGTAGAGCTATGTGACTGGGCAGCAGGCTAACACCTTGGGTAAACACTGCTTTTCTGACCAGTAAAATTGGGAATGAGGTGCTCTACATGCTGGAGGTAGATTCTGCAAAATAAAATCTGGATAAAAGATCTCTTAATTCTGTAAATAAACTAACATGTGTCCCAGACTCAGCCCCAAGCCGTGTGTGCATGGAGCAAGCAGAAAAAAACATATCTAAGGCTATGAGAATTAAACAACAATATAAACCACCACCAACTCCCAGACTAAGACCTGACGAGCACACAACAAGAGCAGACCTAAAACAGCATAGCAGAGGATTTGAAAACTAAGCTAATCTTGGAGTTTAGCTAAAACTTGCTGTTTGAATCTGACTTTAATGATTGACTGCTAAAACAAACAAAAAATAAGTTTTCAGAGGATTTTAACAGGGCTCAGAACTTGGCAGGCAATGTTCAAAATGCCTAGGATATAATTCAAGATGAATTGGTATACAAAGAACCAGGAATATGTGGCCAATTAAAACAGATAATTAACAGATGCCAACCTTGAGATGGTTTAGATGTAACTTTAAATCATCTATTATAAGCATAGTCTATGATATAAAAATAAGTACTTTTGAAAGACAGGCATTCTCACTACAAAAATAGAAAGTAAAAAAAGGAAACAAATTTAGAACTAAAAAATAAAATATCTGAAACTTTAAAAATCCACTCAATGAGATAAATAGAAAAATGAAGAGGTTAGAAAAGAATCAATGCACTTGAAGACAGAGCAATGAAAATAATTCAATCTAAAATTTAATGAGAAAAATGTATAAATGAAATGAGAACACAGCCTCAGGAACTTGTGAGAACTATCAAAAGCACTAATATTCATATCACTGAGGTCCATTGAGATATATATATACACACACACACATATATATGGGCTTCGCTGATGGCTCAGTGGGTAAAGAATACACCTGCAATGCAGGACACACAGGAGATGTGAGTTCAATTCCTGGTCAGAAAGATTCCCCAGAGGAGGAAAATGCCAACCCTTTCCAATATTCTTGCCTGAAAAATCCCATGAACAGAGGAGCCTGGTGGACTACAGTCTAAAGGGTTGCAAAGAGTCAGACATGACTGAGCAACTAAGCACCTATATATATATTTAATATGTGTGTGTGTGTGTGTGTGCAGAAATATACACATAACATAAATATATGAAGAATATATACATATATATGCAGAAATAATGGCTTCCCAATTTTGTTGAAAAATACAAATCTATAGATTTTTAAAGGTTATTATATACTCAAATAAATACATGATAAACTACATCATAATAAAACTACTAAATATATATATGATCATTTTTATATATATATGTAAATATTACATTATAAAAGAAAATTGTCAACTAGAATTCAATGTTGAATAAAAATGTCTTCCTTTGAATAAAGGCAAAATCTTTTCCAAATGAAGGAAAACAAAGAGTATATGTTGCTGTTAAACTTATTACAAATGACATGTTAAAGTATATTTTCAGGCACAAAAGAAATGACACCAGAGGGAAACTTGAAACTTCAGGAATAAAGGAAGAACAAGAACAACAAAAAATGATAAAGATGTAGGTGAATGCAAAGTGATTGTTTTCCATCTTGATTAATTTAACATGAATGACTATTAGAAGCAAAAATAATACTGTCCTCTGGTGATTAGTTCAAAGAACATAGATACATTACATATGACAATTATAACGTAAAACAAGGGAGTTAAAGGAGTAGGGTTAAAGGCTTATATATTTTCTTCAAGGTGATAAAATATGAATTCCAAGTATACAGTGAAAGTGAGACATGCATGCTTTATTTCCTAAAATAACCTTTAAAAAGTAACACTATGAGATACTAGAACTCCCTGTGGTTCAGATAGTAAAGAAGCCACCTGCAATGCAGGAGACTATGAGAGATAGCTAAAAAGTCAATAGCTGTTGGTGTTCGGTCGCTAAGTTGTGTCCAATTCTTTGTGACTCCATGGACTGTGGCATTAAAGGCTTCCCTGCCCTTCACTGTCTCCAGGAATTTGCTCAAATTCATGTCCATTGAGCCAAAGATGCCATCCAACAATTTCATCTTCTGCTGCTTCCTTCTCCTGACAAAACATGGTCCACTGGAAGGAGGAATGGCAGACCACTCCGGTATCCTTGCCACAAGAACGCCATGAACAGTATGAGAAAGTCAGCGGATAAGCTGGAAAGAAATATTAAAATAGCAAAAGTATTCAAAAGAAGGTAGGAAAAAAGGAGGCAGAGAAACAAAATCATAGAAACAGAAAGAAATCAAATAGTTGACCAAAAACCTACCATACTGTGTCATTTATTGATCCAATAAATTCATCTACTAATGTCATGAAGACACAAATTAAACAAAAGTCATTGTCATATTGGACAGAAACAAATTAATACCCAATTTTATGTTGTTTACAAGAAACATGTTTTAAATATAATTATCTAAATAGTACAACAATGAAAAGAGATACTATGCAAATATCAGTCTAAAGAAAGCCACAGTAGCTATATTAATATATGAATCAGTTCTAATGAGGTGGATGAAACTGGAGCCTATTATACAGAGTGAAGTAAGCCAGAAAGAAAAACACCAATACAGTATACTA
>NW_011494928.1:1555464-1559068 GCF_000754665.1 Bison bison bison
TACTAACACATATATATGGAATTTAGAAAGATGGTAACAATAACCCTGTATACAAGACAGCAAAAGAGACACTGATGTATAGAACAGTCTTACGGACTCTGTGGGAGAGGGAGAGGGTGGGAAGATTTGGGAGAATGGCATTGAAACATGTATAATATCATGTATGAAAAAAAAATTAAATAAATATATATATATATATATATATATATATATATGACAAATTAGATTTAATATCAAGGAAAATTGCCAGATATATTACTTAATGATTTTAAACAGGACTTTCCATCAAGAAATGCAATTTTAAATGCATATGCTACAAATCAAGTTTCTAAATAAATGAAGCAAACTTTTAACAGAACTTGAAGTAAAAATAGTCAAATTTGTTTACTTTGTGAAAGACACTGGTTTAAGAATGGAAACAGAAGTCACAGACTGGGGGTAAATACTTGGAAATCATATACTTGACAAAGTACTAGCATCTAGACCACGTTAAGAATTCTCAAAACTCAACAATAAAAAATAAATAACCCAATGTAAAAAGTGATCAAAAGATTTGAATGTTAACTTCACCAAAAGAAGATACATGCATAGTTTGGGAAGCTGTCCAATGGTCCCCAGAGATGTCTACATCTTACCATCCAAACCTCTGAATGTATTATCTTACTTTAGATAAAAAGAACTTTGAAATTGTGCTTGTATTAAAGATTTTGAGGTGAGGAGGCTAGTTTCCATTACCCGGGTAGGTTTTATATAATCACAATGGTCCTTAAAAGAGGGAAGCAAGACAATCAGAGACAGTAGATATAAGTTGGGAAGCAGAGGTCATAGAGCAAAGATCGAGTTATACACCTTGCCTTGATGATGGAGGAAGTTGTCACAAGCCAAGGAATGCAAGCAGTTTCTAGAAGCTGGAAAAGGCAAGGAAGCAGATTCTTTCTTAGATTCTCAGAAGGAACACAGATCCCCCAGCACCTTGATTTCAGGTGCTGCTTTTGGTGAAACTGATTTTAAACTCCTGACATACTGAATTATTGGATAATAAATCTGTGTTGTTTCATAAGCCACTAAATTTTTTTAGCAACAGTGTATAGATATATATCAAAACTACTACAGATGGTGAATACTTAAATGAAAACTCATCATTATCATTTGGGAAATGCAAATTAAAATTACAGTGAATACCACCACAAAGATACTAGGATTATAAAAGAAGTAAAACCTATTAATATCTAATGCTGATGAAGTTGAGAAACTAGAACAATTACACATTGCTGACAGAGCTGCAATACAATGCAACTATTTTGGGAAAAAAGTTGAGCAGATTCCTCTAAAATAAAGTAAACACTTACCCAGAAATTCCCAGCTGAGCCATTGACCCAAGAGGATTGACAGTTTATGTTCACACAAAACTGAATGCAAATGTTTAAGGCATCTTTATTTATCTCCAGAAACTAGAAGCAACCAAAAGGTCTTTCAACTGGTGAACAGACTTTAAAAAAAAAAAAATCATGATACAATCATTAGTAGAACTCTACTCAGCAATAAAGAGGATTTAATCAATTATTGATACATGCAAAACATGGATGAATCACAAATGAAATATGTTAAAGGAGAAAATCAGAGTCAAAAGGCAATATACTATGCAATTTCATACATGTATAGCATTTGGTGATGGACAAGCAAGCCTGTGTGCTGCAGTCCACGGGGTCTCAAAGAGCTGGACACAACTGAGCAACTGAACTGATAGCATTCTGGAAGAAGCCAAAGGTCAGAGAAGAGCTCAGTGGTTGCCAGGGGGAGAGCAAGAAAGATTTAGAGAGTGATGATGCTGATGATGAGAGCTATATGACTATATTTACTTGTCAAAATTTCTACTGCCATGCACCAAAAAGAGTAAATTTTACTGCATATAAATTCATAATTTTTTGATAGTAGGAACAAACTTACTGTTTTCAACATAAGTATGGTTCTGATTGTACCACAAAGTGTAACAGTGATTTTAAACAAATTTTTAAAAATTCTCTGACCAAAAACGTTCTGTCCAGAATGTAGGCTTGTAAGTTACATCCTAATACTGTGAATATTATATGAAAAAATGTATCAATAAGGTAAGTGGATCTTTTAAATGTCAAATCAGTTCAGTCACTCAGTCATGTCCTACTCTTTGCAACCTCATGACTGCAGCATACCAGGCTTCCCTGTTCATCACCAACTCCCAGAGCTTACTCAAACTCATGTCCAACGAGTCGCTAAGGCCATCCAATCATCTCATTCTCTGTTGTCCCCTTTTCCTCCCACTTTCAATCTTTCTCAGCATCAGGGTCTTTTCAAATGACTCAGTTCTTCACATCAGATAGCCAAAGTATTGGAGTTTCAGCTTCAGCATCAGTCCTTCCAATGAATATTTAGGACTGATTTCCTTTAGGATGGACTGGTTGGTTCTCCTTGCAGTCCAAGGGACTCTCAAGAGTCTTCTCCAACATCACAGTTCAAAAGCATCAATTCTTTGGCACTCAGCTTTCTTTATAGTCCAACTCTCACATCCATACATGACTACTTGAAAAATCTTAGCTTTGACTAGATGGACCTTTGTTGGCAAAGCAATATCTCTGCTTTTTAATATGCTGTCTAGGATGGTCATACCTTTTCTCCCAAGGAGCAAGTTGCTTTTAATTTCATGGGTGCAGTCACCATCTGCAGTGATTTTGAAGCCCCCCCCCGCAAAAAAAAAGCCTATCACTGTTCCCACTGTGTCCCTATCTATTTTTCATGAAGTGATGGGACCAGACGCCATGATATTTGTTTTCTGAATGTTGAGTTTTAAGCCAACCTTTTCACTCTCTTCTTTCAATTTCATCAAGAGGCTCTTTAGTTCCTCTTCACGCTCTGCCTTAAGGTTGGTGTCATCTGCATATCTGAGGTTATTGATAGGTCTCCTGGCAATCTTGATTCCGGCTTATGCTTCATCTAGCCCAGCATTTCTCATGATTTAAAGTTAAGTAAGCAGGGTGACAATATACAGTCTTGACATGCTCCTTTCCTGACTTGGAACCAGTCTGCCGTTCCATGTCCAATTCTAACTGTTGCTTCTTGACCTGCATACAGATTTCTAGGGAGGAAGGTAAGGTGGTCTCGTATTCCCATCTCTAGAGAATTTTCCACAGTTTGTTGTGATCCATATAGTCAAAGGCTTTAGTGTACTCAATAAAGCAGAAGTAGATGTTTTTCTGGAACTCTTTTTCTTTTTCGTTGATCTAAAGGATGTTAGCAATTTGATTTCTGATTCCTTTTCCTTTTCTAAATACAGCTTGAACATCTGGAAGTTCACAGTTCACATACTGTTGAAGACTGGCTTTGAGATTTAGCATTACTTTGCTAGCATGTGAGATGAGTGCAACTGTACAATAGTTTGAGCATTCTTTGGCATTGCCTTTCTTTGGGATTGGAATGAAAACTGACCTTTTCCAGTCCTGTGGCCACTGCTGAGTTTTCCAGATTTGCTGGCATATTGAGTGCAGCACTTTCACAGCATCATCTTTTAGGATTTGAAATAGCTCAACTGGAATTCCATCACCTCCACTACCTTTGTTCGTAGTGATGCTTT
>NW_011494928.1:1559168-1559494 GCF_000754665.1 Bison bison bison
CCACAGAGTCCATAAGACTGTTCTATACATCAGTGTCTCTTTTGCTGTCTCGTACACCGGGTTATTGTTACCAATTTTTAAATTCATAATTTTTTGATAGTAGGAACAAACTTACTGTTTTCAACATAAGTATGGTTCTGATTGTACCACAAAGTGTAACAGTGATTTTAAACAAATTTTTAAAAATTCTCTGACCAAAAACGTTCTGTCCAGAATGTAGGCTTGTAAGTTACATCCTAATACTGTGAATATTATATGAAAAAATGTATCAATAAGGTAAGTGGATCTTTTAAATGTCAAATCAGTTCAGTCACTCAGTCATGTCC
>NW_011494928.1:1559594-1580812 GCF_000754665.1 Bison bison bison
GTGCAGCACTTTCACAGCATCATCTTTTAGGATTTGAAATAGCTCAACTGGAATTCCATCACCTCCACTACCTTTGTTCGTAGTGATGCTTTCTAATGCCCACTTGACTTCTCATTCCAGTATGTCTGACTCTAGGTGAGTGATCTCACCATTGTGGTTATCTCAGTCATGAAGGTCTTTTTGTATAATTCTTCTGTGTATTCTTGTCACCTCTTCTTATATCTTCTGTTTCTGTTAGGTCCATACTATTTCTAGCCTTTATTGTGCCCGTGTTTGCATGAAACATTCCCTTGGTATCTCTAACTTTCTTGAAGCAATCTCTAGTCTTTCCCATTCTATTGGTTTCCTCTATTTCTTTGTACTGATCACTGAGGAACGTTTTCTTATTTCTGCTTGCTATTCTTTGGAACCTTGCATTCAGATGGGTATATCTTTCCTTTTCTCCTTTGCCTTTCACATCTTTTCTTTTCTCAGCTATTTGTAAGGCCTCCTCGGACAGGCATTTTGCCTTTCTGCATTTCTTTTTCTTGGGGATAGTCTTGATCCCTATCTCCTGCACAATGTTAAGAACCTCCATTCATAGTTCTTCAGACACTGTGTCTATCAGATCTAATCCCTTGAATCTATTTGTCACTTCCACTGTGTAATCATAAGGGATTTGATTTCAGTCGTACCTGAATGGTCTCGTGGTTTTCCCTACTTTCTTCAATTTAAGTCTGAATTTGGCAATAAGGCATTCATGATCTGAGCCACAGTCAGCTACTGGTCTTGTTTTTGCTGACTGTATAGAGCTTCTCCATCTTTGGCTGCAAATAATATAATCAATCTGATTTTGGTGTTGACCATCTGGTGATGTCCATGTGTAGAGGCTTCTCTTGTGTTGTTGGAAGAGGTTGTTTGCTATGACCAATGCGTTCTCTTGGCAAAGCTCTGCTAGCTTTTACCCTGCTTCATTCTGTACTCCAAGGCCAAATTTGTCTGTTACCCCAGGTATCTCTTGACTTCCTACTTTTGCATTCCAGTCCCTTATAATGAAAAGGACAGCTTTTGAGGTGTTAGTTCTAAAAAGTCTTGTAGGTCTTCATAGAACCGTTCAACTTCAGCTTCTTCAGGATTATTGGTCAGGGCATAGACCTGGATTATCGTGATATTGAATGGTTTGCCTTGGAAATGAACAGAGATCATTCTGTCATTTTTGACATTGCACCCAAGTGCTGCATTTCAGACTCTTTTGTTCACTATGATGGCTACTCCATTTCTTCTAAGGGATTCTTGCGCACAGTAGTAGATATAATGGTCATCTCAGTTAAATTCACCCATTCCAGTCCATTTGAGTTCAATGATTCCTAAAATGTTGATGTTCACTCTTGCCACCTCCTGTTTGACCACTTCCAATTTGCCTTGATTCATGGACCTAACATTCCAGATTCCTATGCAATATTGCTCTTTACAGCATTAGACCTTGGTTCCATCAGCAGTCACATCCACAGCTGGTTGTTGTTTTTGTTTGGCTTCATCTCTTCATTCTTTCTGGAGTTATTTCTCCACTGATCTCCAGTAGCATATTGGGCACCCTACTGACCTGGAGAGTTCATCTTTCAGTGTCCTATCTTTTTGCCTTTTCATACTGTTCCTGGGATTCTGAGGGCATGAATACTGAAGCAGTTTGCCATTCCCTTCTCCAGTGGACCACGTTTTGTCAGAACATTCCACCATGTGCCATCTGTCTTGGGTGGCCCTGCATGGCATGACTCATAGTTTCATTGAATTAGACAAGGCTGTGGTCCCTGTGATCAGATTTAAAATTTAATCAGGGTTTAAGGTATGCCCACTTGGCTGGATAATCCTATTTTGTTTGTCTAACTCAGACACAAGCAATATTGGCTGTGTTCTGTCCTTCCTCCCTTGCTTTTAAGTCAGTCTTAAAGTAAGGTTCATTTCTGTTTCAGTTATGATGAAAAAGCCCATACCTCTAAAAACAATGAGCTAATTCAATTTTATCTAAGAGATAGCTCATAAAAGAGAGAAGGAGATATTTAACATCAGTGTTTTAAATAGTCATTCCATTTGTCTCCTTTCCCCAATCTCCCTGAACTCAAACTTGAATCATTTCTTCATTACCAATCCCTGTTAGAAACCCAACCTCCCTAACAGCCTTCTGAGCTCTAGAGTCTTACTGCAGGCTCTCTTCATCTCTTAATATGTTCTTAGCCAGTGTAGTTTGAGACTTACCTATCATTGTATTTTTGTGTAAATGTGCATGAGAAATTCTAATAGGAAAGCAAAGCTAGCAATCAGATTGGCATATTTTGAGTAACAGCAAGGTGAATTAGAGACAAAAACTAAAAAATCTTTCAGGAAAAGATATTGAATAAACAAACATTACATATAAAACAGGGCTTCCCAGGTGGCACTAGTGGTACAGAACCAACCTGCCAATGCAAGAGATTTAAATGATCCTTGTGTCCAGAAGATGAAGATTCCCCTGGAGGAGGGCATGGCAACCCACTCCTCTATTCTTGCCTGGAGAATCCCATGGACAGAGGACGCTGGTGGGCTACAGTCCACAGGGTAGCAAAGAGTCAGACACGACAGAAGCAACTAAGCACACAAAAATGCACACGTAAAGCACACAGAACACTTAAGCCAGAGCACCTCTAAAAGTATTAAATTGTACAGTTCAAGTTAACTGGTGAGAAATCTCAAATAAGAGAGGGTGTTTTTCTTTCTTTCTTTCTTTTTTTCTTTCTTTTAACCTATAAGGTAATCAATCTACTGATTGAGTAAATCTCTATTGGATACTCAGTCCAGGCTTGCATCATGAACAACCTCTATGGCTTCCCACTCAGACACACACACAAAATAAAACACCAGTATATCAGTGCATGAATCAGTCATATAATAATTTAAATAGAGTGATTACATTTCTGCTAGCTTATTCCAGAAAAGTAGAACTTTCTACTTCTGGTTAACTAAGAACCCATCTTCCTCTGGAGAAAAATGAAATCATTTGCTTCCAGATGAAGTAAGATAAGTCTCAAAAGTTGGTTCACTCTTTTCATATTTTCCACATACTTGAAAATAACTACATCTGCAATTTATGGTAGAGATTAGAAGGCCCAAGAGTTTCTATTCACTCCAAATAAGACTATCAGATGTTTGTGCTTTTAGACTTAGACTTAAAAAATATTCACTACAGTGAAGAAAAAAACATGGAAAAACCTTGAAATCTAGTAGTTAACAATTTAGTCTAAAATAATATTTGTCCTCTTTGCATTGCAATTAGTTTGATTATAATTAAAGTGATCTGGTAATATAAGTCCCTTATTCAGAAATATTGAATTGAACATCAGTTATATACAGAGCACCAAGTAGCAGGTAAGTTAAACAGAGGACAAAATTTGACACCTAATATTTTTAAAATAGCATTGGGATCAGCAAAATACTGCTTGCTTTTACAAATAAAGTTTTATTGAGACATAGTCGCACCCATTTGTTTATGTGTTATGGGCTTCCCTGGTGGCTCAGAGGGTAAAGGGCCTGCCTGCAATGAGGGAGATCCAGGTTCAATCCCTGGGTTGGGAAGATCCCCTGGAGAAGGAAATGGCAATCCACTCCAGTATTCTGGCCTGGAAAATCCCATGGATGGAGAAGCCTGTAGGCTACAGTCTATGGTTGCAAAGAGACATAACTGAACACCTTCCCTTTCTTTTTCAGGCAGAGAAAAGACATGGTAGACAACTGAGAAATTTAGTCCATAAGCATTTATAAATGCTGCCTGGGCAGATCCAGAATTATTTTATGGAAGTAAGAGATGTGATTTCTGCAGATTAAATAAGAGAAGACCCAGGGAATGTGGCTTAAGATAAATATTATCAAACTTGTGACATAGGTTTTCCTGACTCCATTCCTCTCCAAAAGACCAATGAGCAATGTCCATAAACAAGACACCATTGTGAAAATTCCAGAACAGGAGGTGAGGCTGAAGTATGCCCTGGACCTCAGAGATGGAGAAGCACATTGGAAGAGAAAGGGGAGCAACGTCACTCTGGGGCACTGCCCCTCTTCCCGTCAGCAAAGTCACTCCCCACACGGGGAAGGACCCTGGGGTGCCTAGGTTCTGGGAAGGGAAAAGAGAACACCACAAGGGCATTCAGTTCCCCAGAACTGTAGAAGGCTTCCTGGGAGGCTCATTCAGGTCTTGTCTCATGGGGATCTCTGGGGAACCTGTGGGACTTGACGTCTGGGGATTTGATGGTGACGGGGAACAGGGCCCAAAGCAACCAAGGCTGAGATCTCGGCGGCTGCGGTCCTGCTTGCAGCAGCACCCACACAGAGATCCCAGCCATCCGGGAGGCTCTGTCCATCTGCACAGCTGAGGGTGACCTTGTAGAGCCAGGGCACTCAGTGCTACCTAATCCGGGCCCCAGGCAAAAGGTTGTACTGGTCCTGGAGCCTTTAACCACCTCACTGGGGAAGGGAGGCCATTTCACAGTCCTGCCCAACCGCTGAGTGTAGCCACCAGTCCCACCTAACCAGAGAACCTTGGCCGCTCCAGAGCCCCTAGTATAGCCCCTCCAGGGCATGAAGCAAGCCAGCAGCTCTGTGTAGGCTCTGGCGCCACATAACCAAAGATCCTGCAGAGCACACCAGGCATCCCAGAGCCCAGCCTGCTGTAGCCCTGAGAGGTGGAGTCCAGCCTGCAGCCAACCCAGCCCCAGAGTCTAGCCTACAGCCCACCCCAGCAGAAAAAGCCCAGTCTGCACCCCTGCCTAGCTGCTGAGCAAGGCTTGAGGCTTTGCTCAGGCAGGAAGACCAGCCAGCGATGCCGCCCAACTGCAAAGCAGAGCCTGCAACCCCCCTAGACCAGGAAACACCCTGACAGCAGCCTTTTGTTAGCAGCTCAGTCAGCTGACTCTTTACGCCCCCATGGACTGTAACCCACCAGACTCCTCTGTCCACAGGATTCTCCAGTCAAGAATTCCAGAGTGTGTAGCCATTTCCTTCTCCCAGGGATCTTCCCCACCTAGGGATAAAACTTGCATCTCTAGCATTGCAGGCAGATTCTTTAATGTCTGAGCCAGATGGCATCAACATACGAATGATGTTCTTTACAATTCTTATTATATATTCACACATTCCAAATCAACTCTATGCAAGACATTATCTAGGACTCCATAGAAGATATAGATATGAAGCAGTTTTCTTCAAAACTACTACTAATAAGAGAAAGCAAGTACATACATATCAGAAACACAAGTTAGAATGTGATGGGATGTTTTTGTTCTGAGATCCCTTTGTATTGCAGCCAACTTACTCTAATGTGTTTCTATGACCTCCTCGTGTATACCTTATTGCTCAAAATTACCAGAAACCATTTTATGTTACCTCATTTCAATTTTTTTTCACTTAAAATAAGAACTCGTGTCATGAGTTGTAGATCTATACCTTCCAAAAAATAGGTTCTCATAATTAACGCTAAACACATTTCCTTTCCTTTTAATGCCTCTTTTTCTACCTTATCAGAAGACTGCATAGTATTTATATATAAATATATATATATACACACGCATACCCAAAATGTTTTTTATACATGTGTAAGTATGGAGCAATATGCTTCCACAACCTGTGTCTTCCACATACATTTAAAAGTTATATTAAGGATCTCTTGCAAAAAATAATAAAAAGCCTAAATTTTCAAGATATCTGAATTGGCAATTCACTCTAATGATTAAATAACTCTGTTCTGCCTGCCCACAAGATATTGAAATTGCAGTTATCTTAAATGCATCGATGCATAAAAATGACTAAGATATACAAGTAACTCCAGGGGAATTGCTATATTATTCTGTCCCACAAATGTCACAGGCAAATTTAACAGCATGTGTTCAAACAGTATTGACACAATGGTTCTTTTATATACTGCTCCTCTGAATGCAAACTATAAAGACATGAAATGTACATCCCTATCATAGAGATGCTTCATAGTGAAATATAAATTCCGTTATGAAAGTAACTTCAAAGTTAAGTCAAAAGTTGACTCAAGAGTACAAAGCTAAAAGTGATACTCTAAGATTTGGATGTTCAGATTCTATTTTAAATGGTCATTACTGCAGGGTGGGGACTAGAGAGTAGGTTTCACAGCAGGAGGAGTCTTGGGTGTCAGTCACACAGTCTGGAGATCCCAGTAGCTCTCAGGAGCGGAGCAAAACTGATGGCTTGAGTGAGCAGTGAGATGACAGCACCTCTGTTCAGCATCTGTGAGGTTGTTCTGCTGATATATAAGGTCAGGAACACAGACCTGCTTATATGCAAGATCTGGAGACCATATGGGCATGGAGGAAACCACACTGAATCCATTCAGTTTAGGACACTAAAAAGTTACAAGGGGTTAGTTAGGGAACAGCATAGTCCTCAATGGTTTTGTTTGAAAATGTCGGAAAATAAGCAATCAAGTTCAGCACAGTTCAAGAAATCTTTGTGAACGTACAACATACAAATCTTCACACTCAAAATTTCTAGTATTCACGAGGTAGTTGGTTAACTGGAAATGGCAAGTCATGGTAATGCAGAAGGAAATTCTGCTGGTGAGCTCAGTTTTACTGGCAACCAAGAAATCAACAAGCTCTGGGAGACAGTGAAGGACAGGGAAGCCTGGAGTGCTGCAATCCATGGGGTCACAAAGAGTTGAACACGACAGAACAACTGAATAACAGCAAAAAGACACCAAAGCAAAGGTGATGATAAATTAATAACATTCCATATCTGCCCTGACCCTTTATTTCAAACACTAGATTTCTTCAGCATATTTAAGTTGATACCATCTTTGAGAAGTAATGCATATTAACCAGACTGTATGGACTGTATAAAATAGTAGTTAATGTATAAAAAAGTATATATATATATAATGATGTATAAAATAGTAGTTAATTAGCATAGAATGAGAACCACAATAACCAAAGAGAACAAACGCATATAGATTATAGCAGTTTAATCTCTCTTCGGAGAAGGCAATGGCAACCCACTCCAGTACTCCTGTCTGGAAAATCCCATGGATGGAGGAGCCTGGTGGGCTGCATTCCATGGGGTCGCTAAGAGTCGGACACGACTGAAGTGACTTAGAAGCAGCAGCAACCTCTCTTAGAAGGTAAGTTACATAACAAGTCAAATAACTCAAAATGCCAGTGTATTAAATTGTAATTAATTAGAGAATACTATGATGTAATTAATTAGAGAATTCTACAATTCCATAATGGTATGACCACTCACCTAGAGCCAGACATCCTGGAATGTGAAGTCAAGTGGGCCTTAGGGAGCATCACTATGAACAAAGCTAGTGGAGGTGATGGAATTCCAGTTGAGCTATTTCAAATTCTTAAAAATGATGCTGTGAAAGTGCTGCATCCAATATGCCAGCAAATTTGGAAAACTCCCCAGTGATGACAGGACTGGAAAAGGTCAGTTTTCATTCCAAATCCAAAGAAAGGCAATGCCAAAGAATGTTCAAACTACCACACAGTTGCACTAATCTCACAGGCTAGCAAAGTAATGCTCAAAATTCTCTAAGCCAGGCTTCAACAATACATGAACCATGAACTTTCAGAAGTTCAAGCTGGATTTAGAAAAGGGAGAGGAACTAGAGATCAAATTTCAAACATCTGTTGGATCATCGAATAGAGTTCCAGAAAAGCATCTATTTCTGCTTTATTGAGTATTCCAAAGCCTTTGACTTTGTGGATCACAACAAACTATGGAAAATTCTGAAAGAGATGGGAACACCAGACCACCTTACCTGCCTCCTGAGAAATCTGTATGCATATCAAGAAGCAACAATTGGAACTGGAAATGGAACAACAGACTGGTTCCAAATCAGGAAAGGAGCACATCAAGGCTGCATATTGTCACCCTGCTTATTTAACTCATATGCAGAGTATATCATGTGAAATACCAGGTTGGATGAAGCACAAGGTGGAATCAAGTTTGCTGGGAGAAATATCAATAACCTCAGATATGCAGATGACACCACCCTTATGGCAGGAAATGAAGAAGAACAAAAGAGCCTCTTGATGAAAGTGAAAGAGGAGAGTGAAAACGTTGGCTTAAAACTCAACATTCAGAAAACTATGATCATGGCATCCGGTCCCATCACTTCATAGCAAATAGATGGGGAAGCAATGGAAACAGTGAAAGACTTTATTTTGGGGCTCCAAAATCATTGCAGATGGTGACTGCAGCCATGAAATTAAAAGACACTAGCTAGCTCCTTGGAAGAAAAGCTGTGAGCAACCTAGACAGTATATAGCATATTAAAAAGCAGAGACATTACTTTGCCACCAAAGGTCCATCTAGTCGAGGCTATGGTTTTACTAGTAGTCAAGTGTGGATGTGAGAGTTGGACTATAAAGAAAACTGAGTGCCAAAGAATTGATGCTTTTGAACTGTGGTGTTGGAGAAGACTCTTGAGAGTCCCTTGGACTGCAAGGGGATTCAACCAGTCCATTCTAAAGGAGATCAGTCCTGAGTATTCATTGGAAGGACTGATGCTGAAGCTGAAACTCCAATTCTTTGGCCACCTTTGGCAATGAACTGAGTCATTTGAAAAGACCCTGATGCCGGGGAAGATTGAAGGTGGGAGGAGAAGGGGATGACAGAGGATGAGATGGCTGGATGGCATCACCAACTCGATGAACATCAGTTTGAGTAAGCTCTGGGAGTTGGTTGGACAGGGAGGCCTGGCGTGCTGCAGTCCATGGGGTCACAAAGAGTCGGACACAACTGAGCAACTGAACTGAAAGATTTCTAATTGTCAAGTGGATCAAACATAAAAATTCTTTGGCAGTACATTTCTTTCATATAAGCAAGCTACATGGAAAAGTAATTGGTAATCAAATGTTTGCTGGTATATCGTAGTCTTAAATGATACAGTTTGAAGTTTTAATGCTTATTGATTCAAGCTTGGGTAGCCTGATCCACTCAACCTGGAACCAGACAGATAGTATATTTGGAAGTACAGCCTTTCCTTGGACCATGCATGGAAGACCAGAGCCTCAATTGCTAATTATAGCCTCCCCAAAGCCGTCTTCCTAATATTTACATACAGTTTTTAATCCATCTCCTCCAAGTCAACCCCTTGGCTTTTGAATTAAATATACTTCCCAGCTGCTTTCTCCTACCCTGGAGTTCAAGAAATGAAATACATTTCTTAATGTGATCCTTCAAGATCCTGGGGGTTTAAGGGTGGTGATGAGCCAAGTCTCATTTAGTTTTATGGTTTGTTTCTCACTTTCTTTTGCAAAATTATACCATTTAAAGTTGCATGGCATATCAATTTTTTCCTAACAGCACTTTGTTGTCCGTGGCTCCACACTTAATTTTTAAAAGCTGTATAGATCTCCCATGATGACTCTAGGAAATTTCACACTCCTGCATCCGTTGTACACTCCCCCTCTCTGGCAATGTATCTCTTCAAGTTTGTTATTCTTCCTCAGTCACGCTAGGCAAACTAGTCCAGTGAGGAAGTGTCGCTGTAAGACACACAAGCAATACAGTTTGGGTGTTTACTTTAAAGATCTCTATACTAGTATGGTTACAAAAATGCTTTAAGATTCTTGCAAACGGATACTGTTGGCTAGGACATATGTAACCACTCCCAGAGGAAAACAGTCATCCATCCCAGGAAGATAAGCATTTTGCCACCTCTTCTGTTACTTGCAAAATCCTCTGTTTGCACTGGAGCTAGCTTGTAGGCTTACCATGCGAAGTGATGCAGAGCAGTTTCAGTTTCTTTCTTCTACCTCTACACTCAAATCATTGCTCCCACCTCCATCTTTCAAATTATGCTTTGCTAAAAATCTCTATATGGGGGCTTCCCAGGTGGCTCAGTGGTAAAGAATCTGCCTGCCAATGCAGGAAATTCAGGAGTTCCCTGAGTTGGGAAGATCCCCTGGAGAAAGGAATGGCAACCCACTCTAGTATTCTTGCCTGGGAAGTCCCATGGACAGAGAAGCCTGGCATGCTACTGTCCATGGGGTCATGAAGAGTCAGACATGACTTAGCGACTGAGCAGGAGCACAGAAATAAAACAAGAAATTAAGAAATAAGCATATGATTTGTGCATATCCATCCTAATGGCTGCTCATTAGCTACACAAAAATCTCAGCTAAGGCTTTTAAAATGAACACTGAGAAATGGTACAAATGTAGATCTGACATTATGTATATTTTACCACAATTCAAAAAGAACACCTGTAAAGTATTTATCAAGCTGCCATCTTCCTTCTCAGACTGAACAGAGAGCAGGGAAGGAGGATAGTTTCCTTAGCCTAGTAACACCCCTTTAATTCTCCTTTTTGTGTTGTTTATTTCCATTGCAGAATAATCTCCCTGATGATTGACACATTCTTTCTTTAGATATGTTAATATCTTAACAATGCCTTACAGCTTTCAACAATATAGTTCAACTAGCCTGGAAATCATTCTTTGACAGAGGACATTCAGGGAAATCATTATTGCTTGCATTTCAAAGTTACTTGGGAACATTCTAACATTATTTCAGTGCATCACCTACTTTTGCTTTAGAACATTTTCCTTTATTAACTTTCTATAGGTAAGATAGGTGTTATATGTAATAATGACTATGTTCATTAAAAGCATGAATTCCGGAGTCAGATTTCCTGGATCTGCATTCCAACTAATCCACAAACAAGCTGTGTGGCCCTGAACGAGTTATTTGATCTCTGTGTCTCTGTTTCCATAGCTGCAACATAGAGATAATAATTACATCCTCCATTAGGGTTGTTGTAAGAATAAGTGAGTTAACAGATGTAAAGAATTTGGGATAACGCATAGCACATTAGTGCTTCCCAGCTGGCACTGGCGGTAAAGAACCTGCTGCCAATGCAGGAGGCATAAGTGATGCAGGTTTAATCCCTGGGTTGGGAAGATCTCCTAGAGGTGGGTATGGCTACCCACTCCAGTATTCCTGCCTGGAGAATCCCATGGACAGAGGAGCCTGGGGGGCTACAGTCCATAGCGTCCCAAGAGTCAGACACAGCTGAAGTGACTTAGCTTGCACACACACAGCACATTAACTATTATTTATTGAGATTATTCTGTAGGCTGTGTACTAGGAGTCAATGAAAAGGAAATTTGGATCCTGTAAAGGGGAAAATGCACTCTTTTCTTTTTATACTGTTAATACTACTTTAAATATTTGGGGATTTACTCTCATAATGAGCAATTCTGATACCAGCTGGGTATCCAATTCAAGTCAGCTCAGTCACTATCTACCCAGAGTTAGCATCAGATTCTTCAGGTGAAGGGTTCAACTCTCACAAAACTGCCTCCACTTCAGCTGTAAAGTTCAAGTCCCAGCTTGCCACAAGGGCCTCTGACTTAGCAGCTATAAGTCAGGGTTCTCACAGCTCCCTCCTAGGATTTGATTATTTGTTATAACAGCTCCCCAAGCCCAGTGAAACACTGACTTACAGTTACCAGTTTATTTTCTAATAAGGGATCTGATAGAAGATACAGATGAACAGCCAGATGAAGTGATACACACACATCTCAGAAGGGTCCTGAGTTTAGGACCTTCTGTCCCTCTGGTATTGGAGCACACCACTCTCATGGTACATAGGTGTTGACCAACCCAGAAGGTTCTCAAACCTTATTACTTCAGGGACTGTTTTATGAAAACTTCATCCCATAGGCATGATCCATTGCTAACTTAGTGTTCAGTCCCTCTCCCCTTTCTAGAGAATAAGCGGTGGGGATAAAAGTTCCAAGCTTCTATTTATGGCCTGGTACTTCTAGTGACTAGTTACCATCTAAGAACCCACCAAGAGTTGCCTCCTAAGGGCAAAAGATACTGCTATCACCCAGGAAATTCCCAGGGACTTAGGAGCTCTGTGTCGGACACCCCTACTGAATGAGTTTGAAGACTGAATATTAGCTGAAGTGGGACAAAGACATAGATAGATAGAGATATACCTTCTTATTTCAGTTTCTTTCTCAATAGGATACATGAAGTTTATATTCCATTTACAGTGACAGACCAAAAACTCAAATAACACAGGCAAATAAAACAACCACATGCTGTGCTCAGTCCCTCAGTCATGCTCAACTCTTTGCGACCCCATGAACTGCAGCCTACCAGGCTCCTCTGTCCATGGCATTATCCTGGCGAGAATGCTGGAGCAGTTGCCATTTCCTCCTCTAGGAAATCTTCCCAACCCAGGGATCAAACCTGTGTCTCCTGCATTAGCAGGCAGATTCTTTACCATTGAACCATCAGGGAAGTAACAGCATGTTACAGTGGAGCTTATGAAGAAAAGAGAAAAAGAGTTGAGATAGAAAATAATAAAAGGAAATTTGTTCAGATAGAGAAGTCAGGGAAATTTTCTCTGAGGTGATCACAGTCAAGAAAGTGAATAATTACCAATTTAGAGATCAGTGACAAGAACATAGCAGTGTATAATGTCAAGAAGAGCTTGGTTTTGAGTAGCTGAAAGGAAGTGTTGGGAAAGATGCAATCTGTTGTTTGGTGGTATTCCATAAAGTCAGTCATCTACCAATATTAATGCAAAATTTCTTTTTACATTCATGAGCCCAGTGCCTGATCCCAGAAGCTTCCCATGTTGGTTTCTGTAATTCAAGCAAAGCTTAACAAGTTATCAAGGGCAAAAATGAAATGCTATAGTATCATACTACAAAAGATATTAATTTTGAAAATTTACTGTTTTAGAATATGTTTGGGGATAACCTGTTTTCCCAAGTGTCTAGTGACTTTACAATTTTGGTCCCAATTCCTATATATGCATGTATAAAAGGACTTGAATCTGGATGCAAGCTATGAGATTTCACCTGTGACACAGTAAATGGCACCAAAACTCTGTTGACAGTGATCCTCTGTGAACAGCAGGAAAGAGACAGACCCAGAGCCAGAGAAGGAACAAACACACAAATGGTCAAGAAAGAATGGACTGCAAAGCCAGGCAGGTGTGAAGACATCTAATGAATTGAGACAAGAGAGAGACAGGTGTACAGTCCTGAAGGACCAGAGGAGGTCACCCAGCCTGGATCGCTATCACAGACGATGCTATGCTGCAGCATCAAGTTATTATTCCATACTGAATATCCCAGTTGTAATTCTGGCATGTTTTCATGTAAATAATCTGACCTGCAGGTTTTCACAGAAGGAATTCTGGCAGATGGAGCCAACTTCTAGAACAGTTTAACACCAAAAGCAACATCTGGTAGTGCCCCAGGAGCAGTTCAGTGAACCCTAAACTATCAGCTAGGTGGAACGCTTGTTTGATGAAATCTCAAGGAAGACTCAAAGCAAGCACAATGTAATTAAGCACACTTCCTCTTACCAGGGAGTGTCAGTTGGATATATCCAAAGGTTCTTGATGTAACAGCCCCACCTTTATGATCAGACACAGCTCATTGCCTTAAAGTCATAGACAGAAATATTAGTCACTTCCTAAAGTATGAGTAACCAAAGATCCCAGATACCTTTTGTACAACCATCTTACCATGAAGTAGAGAATACTGATGTTTACAGGTTGATAGTAGAGTGACTTTTTTTTTTTTTTTTGAGATGTCCTGAAGTGAAGTGAATTCACTCAGTCGTGTCCAACCCCATGGACTATAGCCCACCAGGCTCCTCCATCCATGGAATTTTCTAGGCAAGAGTACTGGAGTGGGTTGCCATTTCCTTCCCCTGGTGATCTTCCTGACCCAAGGATCAAACCTGAGTCTCCTGCATTGTGGGCAGATGCTTTACCATCTAATGTCCTGGGGTATGATAAAGAACACACTACCCACCGGTCAGAATGGCCATCATCAAAAAGCCTACAAACAATAAATGGCTGGAGAGAATATGGAGGAAAAGGAATCCTCCTAAACTATTGGTGGGAATGCAAACTGGTGCAGCCTCAATGGAGAACAGTATAGAGGTTCCTTTAAAAATTAAGAATAGAACTGCTGTATGATTCAGCGATCCCACTCCTGGGCATATATTTAGAGAAAACCATACTTTGAAAAGATACATACACCCCAAACTTCATTGCAGCACTGTTTACAATAGCCAAGACATGGAAGCAACCTGGATGCCCATAAATGGATGAATTATTAAAATCATATTTTAATTTTCCTCTAAGAATCTCACCAAATCATAGAGCATTATAGTCTACATACTGGAAGGATTAAAATACATATTTCCTTAAATCTTTTTTGAAACTGATTCATCATTATTAAACACATCATTAAGAAAGAAAAACCTCCTCCTATTAAACTTAGCACATTGCTAGGATACTATCAATTGTAAGATTTATCCCAGTTTCAGAAACATTGAAATATGCAAAAATAAATAAATGTGATACAAGTGTGAGGTAGCAATCATCTGGCTTAGTACCTGTTTAGCATGAAGATAACATGACCTTCAGAAGTGGAGGTATGTGACAGACAAGTTTAATTTCTTATTATCATAGGAAAGAAAACTCTGTAAATATGAAAGAAATAACAGATACAATTTGTGGATCATATAAGGCATTTATTTACCAAATGATATTTTCCTCAGTAAACTCAGAATGTATGATGCAGACAATATTATTCTGATAAAGCCTGTTGAATGATGATGTTTTCTGACACACTCGTTGATAAGAATCCATATACAGACACTTCATGGATCCAAGGTGCAGAGAGGAGTAATATTCACAGTTGGTTTGTAAGTGAGTGGGTCTATGTTGAGGAAAACCTTTAGAAGTGTGAGTGGGGGTGGAGAGAAGAATCTGGAATCTGAGTTGCCTGAAAATATTATCAGTGTCGTAGATGAAAGAAGGATCCTTTCATTCAGTTTGCAGAAAGTAATAGTTTTTCAAAAACTAATTAAACTCAAAAAGAGAGAAACTAAATGCAAAGCAGACTTGATCAAGTAATTATCTATTCAAATATGCAAATAGTCAATAGCTGGTAGTAGGAGATACAGTCTGGAAATTAAAAACAGCCGTCTAAATATAGAATTGGAAACAATATGCCAAACAACCTAGAATGGGCCTAGACATTAAAAAAATAGAGAACATGAGTTTTGTACTTCTCAGTCAGTTCAGTTCAGTCGCTCAGTTGTGTCCGACTCCTTTCGACCCCATGGACTGCAGCATGTCAGGCTTCCCTGTCCATCACCAACTCCTGGAACTCCCTCAAACTCATGTCCATTGAATCGGCAATGCCATCAACCATCTCATCCTCTGGTATCTGTACCGGCTTAAAAAGGATTTTCAGAAAAATCATGGGAGGAGAAAAAGCTAAAGGCAAATCTTAAAAGGATGAAACAGTTATGGACAGTTATCTAGAGAGAGCCTAAAGGAAGTACTCACCTTTGTCTGCCCCATAAGAAGGGTTTTAGCAAGGACAATTATCACAAGTTAGACCTTTTCTGTAAGGCTTCCCTGGTGCCTCAGATGATAAGGAATCTTCCTGCAATACGGGAGACCTGGGTTCAATCCCTGGGTTGGGAAGATCCCCTGGAGAAGGGAAAGGCTACCCACCTCAGTATTCTTACCTGGAGAATTCCTTTTCTGTAGGGTCATCGATAGAAAATACAGCACACAGTGCAAAGAAAAGGATTTCAACGACATAAAAAGTAAATATGCAATTACCATCAAGCAACAGTGTTATCCCACAGGAAGTGATCGGGTCATTAGTTAAATATTCTTTCTAAATTCCTGTGGCCACTTGTCATTGATGAGATAGTGTTTCCCAAAGTACATTTGACAAAGCAGCTCCACAGATGACAATATATTGAAACTGGGGGAGAAAAGGTTACATTATATAAATATGATAGAGAAATTCTGGGTTAAACAATAGCAAACAAGTAGCTTTATCTGAAGCATCTCACAATTTTTTAATGAAATCATGTAGGAATCTCCAACATAATCTCTTAACTTAGACTTGACAATGGTACCTTCTTTCTCATAGGGAATGTTTAAGGAGCTGCTGGAGCTCTATAGAGATCAATTCTGAAGATTCTGATGCAGGTGAATCTCTGCCCTAAAAGAGGGCCTGAAATAATGTCTTCCTCAGACTATACCATTTCTTTATTTGAAAAATTACATGAAGTTTTTGTTTCACCAAACCATGAAGGTGTGGAAAAGATTCTTCTTTAGAAAACAGAGGGAAGGGGGCATTATCAAATAGTTCTAAAAATAAACAAAGGACTCCCAAGGTGGAAATTTTTCTTGACACAGATAGGAACATTGTCTTGGGGATCTAATTCTAATCTCTTAGAAATGTGGTGGCTTGATTATAAGATCATTTTGCTTTCTTTCCTTTTGAGAAGCTACTGCATAGACATTACGCTTATGAGATTGAGTTACAATCTTCTAGCTCAACTTTACAGATTTTATTTTTCAAATGGAGAAGTATTACATTTATCTGTTTGTGTATCAGGTAGTGCTAATCTGAGGAGTGATGAACATTGGCTTTAAAGCTCAGTTGAGCAAAACACCATTTCAGACCCTGCTGCCTGGGTTCTGTTTGCAAAGAGTGAGAGCAGAAACAGGAATTCCTTGGAATCTGCACATGCAATGTCATCGTGTGGATCCTCCCATGGATTTTAAAATTATGTCTGGTGAAATGTGAAGGTATGTAAGCAATACATCTTTGCTAGTGTCAGGAGAACATCAAATTCATATTAGACTCTAAGAAATAAGTGTTTATTCTCTTCTGGCTGCAAATAGCATTTTGGTAGCCTACCTGTTCTATTCATTTCTGCCTGTCTCATATTGCTCATAGAATATAGATTACTTAGCCTCTCATTTAGCCCATGATCACATTTAAACATTGACATTTTTTTATATAATAACATTGTTCGATGCTGACTATTTTTCATTTAGTAAAGATACCAGTCTTGTGAATTATCACTCCTATCTAATATAATTAAAGTACTGTCATGTCTGACTCCTTAAGAGCCCATGGACTGCAGCACAGTAGGTTCCCCTGTCTTCACTCTCTCCTGGAGTTAGTTCAAATTCAAGTCTATTGAGTCAGAAAGAGTTGCTTTTGACATTGCTGTTTGGAAAGAGTTAATTCAAGTATCCAAAGTCACACACCAAATAAATGGCAAAGCTGAGCTTTTTGATTTTAAAGTCCATGCTCTTAGGGACTGAGTACTAGTTATTCAGAAGATCAGCACTCTGTGGCCTTTATACTCTAGGCTAATTGATTTGAATGGTCAAATATGTGATGCTGCTGCTGCTGCTGCTGCTGCTGCTAAGTCGCCTTAGTCGTGTCCGACCCTGTGCAACCCCACAGATGGCAGCCCACCAGGCTCCCCAGTCCCTGGGATTCTCCAGGCAAGAACACTGGAGTGGGTTGCCATTTTAATGAGCCCCAAATCACAAATCACTGTCAGGATTGCCACTGGTTTCACAGTTGGCCTATGAATAGGTGAAAAGTTTAGGCTTAGCTAAGGTCAGCTTAGACTACAAACCGAAGAACAACTTTGAAGTAGCCAGTGCTTTCTGATTACCACCACACATGCCTTTGCACATTTTATAGTGACTTTTGAGTTTGAGACTAGAAGCATAGGTCAATTGATTCAATATAAAATAACAGAAGTTAGATGTATAACTCAGTCTAAATACTTCCATCTTCCCATTTTGTGTTTCTTCTCAAATAGCTCACTCTTCCCAAAGCCAAAGCACATTCAGTCTCCTTACTTAATATCACTTACATTTCTTAAATATATATGTTTAAAAATGATCATTTTTGCACATCACAACTTATTTCATAAACACAGCATCGTGCACCATGTGTATACACTCCATTGGGTCAGATTCTTTTGGACCTTGTGAACTGTAGCCCACCAGGCTCCTCTGTCCATGGGATTTCCCAGACAAGAATATAGGAATAGGTTGCCTTTTCCTTCTCCAGGAGATCTTCCCAATCCAAGGATCAACCCCCCATCTCCTGCATTGGCAGATTCTTTACCACTGAACCACCAGAGAAGTCTGTGTGTATGTGTATACTTTACATTTCTTAGTTCATTTATTCATTAACTGACACTGGGTTGTCTTCCTCTCATGGCTATTGTCGATCATACTATAATGATCATGATAGTACAAATATCTGTTTTAGCAAATAATTTAGTTTTCTCGGGATATCCACCTAGAAGAAGGATTGTTGGATCATATGGCAGTTTTATTTTTAATTTCCTTTAAAATCTCCATACTATTTTTCACAGTGGTTTTATCAGCTTCTATTCATACCAACAGTGTACAAACGGTTTCTTTTCTCTACGTTCTTGCCATTTACTAGCTTTCATGTTCTTGATGACACAACCAGTGTGAGAAGACAGCTTTTTCTCATTTTGACTTGACTTCCCTAATGATTAGTGATGCTGAGCAACTGCTCATGTACCTATTAGCCATTTGTATGTCTTCTTTGTAAAAATGTCTAGTCAGATCTTTTACCCATTTTAAAAGTATGCTATTTGTGGTTTTATGCTATTGAGTTGTATGAGTTTACTTGTATATTTTAGGTATCAAAATGTGATTTGACCACATTATCAAATACGCTATTTGCAAATATTTTCTCCTATTTTCTATGTTGTCTTTTCATTTTGTTGATAGTTTCCTTACCTGTGTAGAAGCATTTTAGTTAGCTGTGGACTCATCTGTTTGTTTTTACTTTGTTGCCTTTATTTTCAGTATTGAATTAGAAAAAACTTTGCCAATGTCAAGGAGCTTCAGTTTAGTTCTATTCGGTCTCTCAGTCGTGTCTGACTCTTTGAGACCCCATGGACGGCAGCACACCAGGCTTCCCTGTCCATCACCAACTCCTGGAGCTTGCTCAAACTCATGTCCATCAATTCGGTGATGCCATCCAACTATCTCATTCTCTGTTGTCCCCTTCTGCCTTCAATCTCTCCCAGCATCAGGGTCTTTTTCAGGGTGTCAGTTTTTTGCATCAGGTGGTGAAAATATTGGAGTTTCAACTTCAGCATCACTCCATCCAATGAACATTCAGGACTGATTTCCTTTAGGATTGACTGGTTTGATATCCTTGCCGTCCAAAGGACTCTCAAGAGTCTTCTCCAACACCACAATTCAAAATCATCAATTCTTCGGTGCTCAACTTTCTTTATACATCCATACATGACTACTGGAAAAACCATAGCTTTGACAAGATGGACCTCTGTTGACAAAGTATGTCTCTGCTTTTGAATATGCTGTCTAGGTAGGTCATAGCTTTTCTTCCAAGGAGCAAGTGTCTTTTAATTTCATGGCTGTAATGACCATCTGCAATGATTTTGGAGCCCCACAAATTAAAGTCTGTCACTGTTTCCACTGTTTCCCCATCTATTTGGCATAAAGTGATGAGACCAGATGCCAAGATCTTAGTTGTCTGGATGTTGAGCACAAGCTGGAATCAAGATTGCAAGGGCAAGGAGCTTATTTATCCTTTATGTTTTCTTCTAGGAGTTTTCTAGTTTTAGGTTTTATATCCAAATTTTTAATCCACTTTGGTTTGATTTTTGTGTAGTTTCACTCTCATTCTTGACTGGTGTTCTTGTCATTCTTTCCTCCATAGAGCATTTAAACCCAAGACATCTTTTCTTTCTACATTCCTCACTCATGATTATGATTTTTTTTTTCATTTCCACTCTACTATTCTTATAATCCTTAGAAAGAATCAATGAAAAAATAATCTCTGGTCTATATCTGGAAGGAAATCACAATTATTCGTACTTTATTTGATTCCCCAAGTCCTGCTAAATCTCTCTACCCCACACTTTGCAAATTCAGAGACAAAGTTTTAACATAATTCTTAATACTCATAAAATATCCATCTAGGGGTACTAAATGTTCATACTAAAGATGTCTATGAGACTAGAAGAAACTGAAATGATGTCTTAATTCATCACTCATGTACTAATTAAGAAAAATATTTTTAAAAATTCAGGAAGTTTCCATACATACATTTTAACAAGAATAGGAATATAGCAGAAATTCTGCTAAAATGTTTACCACAGTATTATTTTCATTGAAGTGTCATATTATAAAATTAAAACACTCTTTCCCAAGCAATTCCACTGAGCCAAAGTCACTGTGTGCGGTTTTCAGATTATTGTATAATTACCTCTCTGCATTTAACATTCATTATCATGGGAAGATGAATCTGTGCAATCAACATTTGTTTAGACACACCGTTTTGTCAGTACTTGGGCAGCAAATGTCACCAAGCTAAATAAAAGCATTTCTTACATATGCCTCTGCAACAGAAAAGACACTTGGGAAGTTAATTCTGTCCTGCTGTTGATTTCGAATGTCAGTTAGCTTTGACAGTGCAATAAAAATTGGTTCAGGTAGTGTTGACAGCTGATGAGGATGGGCTAGAGCAAGCAACTCACTGTTGATTCAGAATCTTAACATGGTAGTCCTTGAATGGAGAAACCGAGGTGACTGACATGTAATTCAGTAAGTACTAAAATAAATTATGGATCACTTTGTTAAATTGATTCAGATTTTTGGATGACATAGACTAGAAAAGATAATCCTTTCCCATGATCCAGACACTTTGATAAGATTCCTCAATATAGTATCTTAAACCATAATTTAAGGGCATAACAACTGATGAAATGTTTTCAAAGACTATCATGACTATTTACATGGAAACTGGCACCAAATTCCATGCTATCTGCTGGACCAGGGGGTCAACAAACATTTTCTACAAAGGGCAAGATGATAAAAAAGGGCCCATATACTCTCAGTTGCAACTACTCAGTTCTACAGTTGTAGCATGAAAGTAGCCATAGATAACGCCTAAGCAAACGAGCATACATGAGTTCCAGTAAAACTTTGTTTACAAAAGCAGGCAGTGGAACAGATTTGTCCCATAGGCCATAATTTCTTGACCCCATACTAGATTATGACTCCTCGGAAAGTTGATAGTTGGTGTGAGAAAGGTAGTATTTCCAACAGCACAAGTATGTTTATGAGAGATGTTTCCAATCATCTTTGAAAGGCTCTTGGTTTCTGAACCTATGGAGGTTTAGACTGGAGTCACACAACAGAGCAATTGCACGTATGTGTCCTATGTGCAATTCATCATGCGTGTCCATTGAAAGCACTCCTTCCAATTAAAAGGAGTTAATCTAATCATCTAAGACTTTGGCTTAAATTTTCTGTCCATGACAGTACTCTATGTAAATGTTAG
>NW_011494928.1:1580912-1596094 GCF_000754665.1 Bison bison bison
TATATATATATAAAAGACTTCTAATTCTGTTCTAATCTCTCTGATAAATAAGTATACAATCTTGGGCACTTAATTTTAGGCCTTTGAACTTGAGCTTGTTCTGTATAATAAAAGCATTGAATTTGATTATTTACTGTCTCTTCCTACTCAAATATTCTGTTCTATATACGGTCCATTTTCAGTATCTTTAGTACAATTGCTGCAGATAATGAACTAGAAAATACTAAGCCATTGATCCCAGGACGAAAACTAGAGTTAGGTTCCTGAGAGCCTCTCATGCTCCTGCTCAGTCGCTGCAGCCACATCCCACTCTTTGTGACCCCATGGACTGTAGCCCACCAAGCTCTTCTGTCCATGGGATTCTCCAGGCAAGAATACTAAAGTGGGTTGCCATGCCTTCCTCTAGGGGATCTTCCCAACCCAGGGATCAAACTCGTGTCTCTTGCATCTCCTGCCTTGGCAGGTAGATTCTTTACCAATAGCACTACCAGGGAAGCCTGAGAGCATCTCTCTGATCAAAATATTCTTTTAACCTATCAATACAAATACTTGCTTTATGTGTATTTCTATTCAAAGATACTGTATTTAGTAAATAGTATTAACTTTTTAGCATTAAATTGATAGCCAGAAGCATGAAAACTCATGTTTGAGCAGAGTTTACCTAAGATACATTTTCTCCCTAAGGCATAGCACAGCCTTCTGGAATGTACGAACACTAGACAACACTTCATTATCCCTGGATACCATTTTGAATAGAGAAATGAGCAAGATAAAGCACCAAATGGTCAAAGTTAGTTCAGTTCAGTCGTTGAGTCATGTCTGACTCTATGTGACCCCATGGACTGCAGCACACCAGGCCTCCCTGTCCATCAGCAACTCCCAGAGTTTACCCAAACTCATGTCCATTGAGTCAGTGATGCCATCCAACCATCTCATCCTCTGTTGTCCCCTTCTCCTCCTGCCCTCAATCTTTCCCAGCATCAGGGTCTTTTCAAATGAGTCAGTTCTTTGCATCAAGAGGCCAAAGTATTGAAGTTTCAGCTTCAGCTAGTCCTTCCAATGAATATTCAGGACTTATTTCCTTTACAATGGACTGGTTGGATCTCCTTGCAGTCCAAGGGACTCTCAAAGGTCTTCCCCAACACCACAGTTCAAAAGCATCAATTCTTCAGTGCTCAGCTTTCTTTACAGTCCAACTCTCACATCCATACATGACTACTGGAAAAACCAGAGCTTTGACTAAATGGACCTTTGTAGGCAAAGTAATGTCTCTGCTTTTTAATATGCTGTCTAGGTTTGTCATGGATTTTCTTCCAAGTGTCTTTTAATTTCATGGCTGCAATCACCATTTGCAGAGATTTTGGAGCCCCAAAAAATAAAGTCTGTCACTGTTTTCACTATTTGCCCATCTATTTGCCATGAAGTGTTGGGACCAGATGCCATGATCTTAGTTTTCTGAATGTTGAGTTTTAAGCCAACTTTTTCACTCTCCTCTTTCACTTTGATCAAGAGGCTCTTTAGTTCTTCACTTTCTGCCCTAAGGGTGGTGTCATCTGCATATCTGAGGTTATTGATATTTCTACCAGCAATTTTGATTCCAGCTTGTGCTTCATCCAGCCCAGCATTTCTCATGATGTACTCTGCATATAAGTTGAATAAGCAGGGTGACAATATACAGCCTTGACGTACTCCTTTCCCTATTTGGAACCATTCTGTTCTTTCATGTCCAGTTCTAACTGTTGCTTCTTGACCTGCACACAGATTTCTCAGGAGGCAGGTCAGGTGGTCTGGGATTCCCACCAGATGGTCAAAACATGGTCTCCTTCGGTGTCTGCCCCCGAGGGCTCTGGGCTTCTGGATGCGCATTGCACTCCGGGCCTTTGGACCGCCACCTAGCGCCGGATTTGGCCCTGGTTCTGGAAACCCCCGCCTGGGCCTGTGGGCGTCTGGCTGACCCGACTTGCGGTGCCACTTTTGGCCTCTGGCCAACCCGAGGGCGGCGGGGTGGGCGGCCTGGGGCTTCTGCCCCATGTGCCCCCTGCTGCGGGCGCCCGGAGTGGCCCGGACGACCCCCACCCCGAGGCTCCGGCCGCGTGTCGGGCGTCCCTCCCTCCCTCCACCGGGGCTCGTACCCTCTCTGCCCCGCGGCGGGGGAGGCTGCTGGGGAGGCCGAAGGCAGCCCTGGTGACTGTCCTTGCCGGGCCTCCCCCTCGCCCGTGGCTCCACTGACGGCTGTGGCGACGCCTGCTCTCCCGGGCGGGCCTGAGCCGCACCGCATGAGGGACCGGCGTCCTGGCCCACGTGTCCGCTCGCCTCTGTCTGGGCTCTCGCCGTCCTTCGCCTGCGCGGCGGGGAGGGCGAGGACGGCAGGGAGCGCCGCCCGCACCTTCGGTCTCCTGCCCGCTGCCTCACCGCGTCTTCTGACGCAGCAAACACTCTTGCTTTGCCTTCTTGGCGAAATGGCCAAAGCACGGTACTAGACTGCGCACAGGACACAGCTCCAGCATGAGGACAGAGCCAGGGAAGAAAACAGCAACAGGAAGGCAGAGCATCAGCTGGGACCATCCTTTTGGGCGACTCACATTTGTTGCCACTCAGTATCTGTCTGTGAATGACCCAAAATGCTACAAGTTTTGATTTGGGGGGTTACAAACAAATCGAGTAAGTAAGCAAATTTGCAAGACAGAATCTGCAAATAATAAGTATCAACCATAATTTTATTTAAATAAAGTTATTACAAATCTCTGTGTCCAGTAATCTCACTTTAATTTTATGTTTTTCATTAAATTCCTGATGAGGACTCTATGTATCTAATCCACTCAAACCAAATGCCTTCAACTTTTATGCCTAGACAGCTACCACAATCCTGCACTTCTTGCTTTTTCTTCCACACTGATTCCAGAGTTATCTCGCTGAAAATAAATATGAGCTTTGGCTTCACTACCTAGCAATCCATGTTAATTCCTCATTAACCTTAGAAGAAAATCCTAAAATACAAACTTCCTAGATTGGTATGTAACATCCTTTAATCTAAATTTGACTCATCTTCCATCACCACTCTTCTTATATTTTATTTGTTAATCATTCTCACATTCTTATTTACCCATTTTTTAATAGGCCTGTGCCTTTGCAGTTTGGAGAAGGCAATGGCAACCCACTCCAGTACTCTTGCCTGGAAAATCCCATGGGCAGAGGAGCCTGGTGGGCTGCAATCCATGGGATTACGAAGAGTCGAACACGACTGAGCGACTTCACTTTCACTTTTCACTTTCATGCATTGGAAAAGGAAGTGGCAACCCACTCCAGTGTTCTTGCCTGGAGAATCCCAGGGAGGGGGGAGCCTGAAGGGCTGCCGCCTATGGGGTCACACAGAGTTGGACACGACTAAAGTGACTTAGCAGCAGCAGCCTTTGCAGTTGCTATGTTCTTTGTTTACTATGCTCATAGCTCGAAGTTTATCAACTCTGAATTCATTCTTGGTTATCTTAGTAAAAAAAAAAAGATTACCTACAGCATTGAAATTACCTGTTTACATGAAACGGTATGTACTCAAGAGTCATTTTCTTAAGGACAAGAGAAATCTCTTAAGGATATTTTACATTCTAAGAGCTCAGAATGAGGCTGTGGTGTAATGGGTGTTCAATAAAGCAGGATAACACAAGCAGAAGACTGCTTCTGCACTTAGTATTCATTTAAAATATTCATTTACTACCTATTAGTTACCAAGTATTATTCTAGATTTTTATGAATGAGACAAAATAGCGTTTGAAAATTATAGGCAAGTTACTGCACCACTTAAGATGTCAATGTCCTCATCTACTAAATGAAAGAAAAAAGGATTGTTTCCTAATAGGGTTGTTGTGAGGAATGAAGGAGATAATAGAGAGGTAGATGCCATGTAGCACCTTGCCAGAAGGTAGTAGATATTATATAGTAGATATTAATATTATAGAAGGTAGTAGATATTAATCTTATAGGACTTAATGTTGGATAAATTATCATTTCCAATGGTGTATACCTAAAACTCTTATAATGGTTTTAAAATGTACTGAGTCACAGAACTCTTTGCAATCTGGTAAAGCTTTAGACAATCTCCTGGGGAAGGTAGAAAGGTTATATACTCACATACATGATGTGGTTTACATAACCTTTAGAGTCTGTCTATAAATTTCCTACCCAGGGTCATTTTAGATCACTCTCTGTGTTTCATAATTGTATTCTTAAACTTCCTTTGTTAAAGGTTTTTCCTAATTCTTACTAAGGTGATATATCCTTTCTCTATTGGAAAAGAAAATATTCTCCTATGGGTATTTATGGTAAACACAGCATATTATCTGGCTGCAAGGTACAGAAAAACCTAACTAGTTTGGCTTTAAAACATGAGTTTGTTTTTCTCATAAAGTCTAGAGAGACGTGGGAGCTGGAATTGGCTCAGTGCCTCAGTGTTAAGGCGAATATGTCTGTGATTCTGTTGTCCTTTCCATCATGATCTCTGAATGGCTGCTGTGATGAAGCCACCATGACTGCATTCAAAGAAGAAGAGAAAGAAAGGGGGGCAGTGTGCGCATCAGAAGGAGCTATCTTCCTCAGAAAGTCACAGTGTTGTCCTATTTACATATCATGTGCGCTGACCATATTTCCTAACGATCCTGTAAGCTGCATGCCAGGAAGGCGTTCTCATGGGTTCCTTTGAGGTATGCCATTAGGATGTCATTTTCAATTTTTTTATAGTAGTAAGATACACATACCGTAAAATTTGTCATTGCCACTCTTTTTAAGTGTACAGTTCATTGACATTACATATTTAACATGTATCGTGTGTATATCCAGAACTGACATCAATCTCCGTAATTCATTTCATTTTGGAAAACGGAAGTTCTGTATCTACTATAGAATAACTCTTCATACCTCCTTCCCTCCAGCTCCTGAAAACCATCAGTCAGATATTGTATGCATATATCACATTTTGCTTATTCATTCTTTTGTCAGTGGACACTGGGGTTCCTTCCATGTTTCAGCCATTGGGAGTTTCCATTTGACTCATTCATTACCATCTCAAATAGATTTTATTTCTGTGGACAAGGAAGAGGAGGAATAAATAGATTTTATAAGCACCACTGCTGTTTCCATACAAAGTAAACAGCTGGGGGCAGATTTCATACCTCCAAAAGGACTTAGAATAATCCAGAATTATAAGCCTTCCTCAACACATTTTTAAAATAAATTTACAAATATATTTCTCTGATTCTAAGGTCCGTATTCAAAACATGAAATATAGGGTATCTCTTTGTATTAACAAAAATAAAAATTTACCTATTTATAAAGTTTCCTAAAGATTGCTTCTCCTTCAGTACCTCTAAGACAGGAATTCTCAAGACATGTCTTAAAATCTAGACATTTCCCTGAGAAACATAACTATTCTCACAAATACCATCATTTCAAATGAGGATAGGTAGGTGTGAGAGAGAGACAAAGATAGTAGGGTGAGAGGCATGTGCCCTAGAGGTGTTAGAAGAGACAAAACTTACCACCTACATGATCAGCTTCCTCAGATAGGATAGGGGTAGGGGTTAAAATCAACACTTGGTTTTAGGTCACTATCTAAAGGAATACTGGGCTTCCCTGGCACTCAGTGGTAAAGAATCCACCTGCCAATGCAGGAGATGTGGGTTGGATCTCTGGGTTGGGAAGATCCCCTGGAGAAGGATATAAAAACCCACTCCAGTATTCTTACCTGGGAAATTGTATGGACAGAGGAGTCTGGTGGGCTACATGGGGTCACAAAAGAGTCAGACACTTCCTAGCAACTAAATGACTAGCATAGATTAACACTAACCAACAGATTTGACTGCTTGTGTCAATACAAATAGGTTGATAGCAGCTGCCTGCAGCACTGTACTGAGTAGTGTGAGGCTACATCTAACCTCAGAGGGAAACACCCAGGTAATTTTTTACCAACATCTTTCATGAGTAAAGGAGAAGGAAGCCAAGGTTACAAAGTGTTTGCTGTATCTCATACAAGCTAATATATTCCTGACTATTGGGGTTGAAGCATGGAGATTACCTTGTACAATTATCTCATTTTCAAGATGAAGTAACATAGATTAAGCTAGAACCTGGTCCCCAGCCTTCACTCCCTTGTAAGGGAGGTATCAGGTATCAGGTCTGAAATATAATTTGGAATCTCAACCTCTTTGGTCTCTAGAGAAGATCCTCAACACACCTATCACCTCTTCCTTACATCACTAAAAGTTCAGGAACAGATAAACCCTAAGGTCTCAAGGTCTACATGACTTTAAGAGCTATAACTCACTAGTCATTCACTGAAAGTCCAGTTGGTTGCAGGAGAAAATGATGCTCCACTCCTTACAGTCCTTCTGGTATGCAGGCCCCTTCTCTTTGAGGCTCAGGTCTCCTCTAGGATAACTGGAGTGCCCTCCACACAGCTACACGTGTGGAAGGAAGGTGAGGAATCACCTAGCATGTGAGTTAGGGCCAGGTCTGTAAGAAACATATATCACTTCCAATAATATTCCATTTGCCAAGACCTCAGTCACATGATCACACATAACTACAAGAAAGCCTGAGAAATGTGATCTAGATACACATTATCCAAAAGGAAAGGAAATCTGAGTCAAGTAAAGGATTAGCCTGGCTCTGCAACAATAGTTAATCATCTTGTAGAACCTTTTCTGGGAAATGGTTACTAACTAGTTGTGTGTATATGTGTGTGGTATTTTAGACGTCTTTTAATAGCAGTTCAGAGTAGTGAGGAAAAGAGATATACAAGCACACATATTTTTGTCTCAAAGCACACATATTTTTGTCTTGAAACTTTATTATATAGTCAACCTTGATTTCATGTAGTGGAAATGATTTATTGGAAATCAAGTTGTAAGCAAACGTTTAAATTTGTGATACATATATTTCTCTCTTTCTTTAAATTTTTCTTTTGAAGTAATGGCAAAGGTGTGAGACACTAGAAAATCGTACAGAGAGGTCCCATGCACTGCTTACCCACTTTTCCTCAGTGAGTACATTTTGTATAACTCGAGTGTAATAGCAAAACAGGAAACTGGCGTTGGTACAAAGTGAAAGTGTCAATTGCTCAGTTGTGTCTGGCTCTGACACTTTAGACTGTAGCCCTCCAGGCTCTGCTGTCCATGGAACTCTCCAGGCAACAATACTGGAGTGGGTAGCCATTTCCTTCTCCAGGGGATCTTCCTGATCCAGGGATCAAACCCAGGTCTCCTGCATTATAGACCGATTCTTTACCATCTGAGCCACCAGGGAAGACCTTCACTTTCCCTTTCATAGTGTAACAGCAAAACCAGGAAGCTGTCATCAGTACAATGTGCTGGGCTGCACTGGGAGTTCCAGGACCCTACTGTGCCTCCATTGCTATCTCCCTGGTTTAGAGGGGTAGGGACCCCCTGACCTGTCCCCCACTCCCTGCACTGCCCTGCCCCTGTAACCTCCATTATTTCTGGGGAAATCCTGACTCCCTTCTAAGTCTCTTCTGATACCACACAGCAGGGGAGAAACTTCTTGCTTCTTTCCACCAAGTGGGGGTAAATATTTGGACTCTCCATACACTCTCCACTGACACTCTTGGGATTGGAGCTCATTATCGCCTAGCAATGTTATGTTGAGTTTGAGTTTACATCTGGACTCAAAGGGAAAGACACAAGCCATTTTTTAGCATAACATTACAGTCTTGCAAGGATGGAAGTTTCAGTTTTCTACTCCCTCTTTGCTGGCACAGATGGGGTGAGGACAGAGTTTATTCTTTGGTGTTTGGCTACAATAGAAGGTAACATACACAAGCTTTCTGTCTTGCTAATGCTGCTTTGGCCAGAAGAGCAGGCTTTTGTTGGGGATTTGGCAACCCACTCCAGTGTTCTTGCCTAGAGAATCCCAGGGATGGGGGAGCCTGGTGGGCTGCCATCTATGGGGTCGCACAAAGTCGGACATGACTGAAGAGACACAGCAGCAGCAGCAGCAGCATTGTGTCTGTACTCCTAGGTGTTTCTGAGGTGCTGGCTTCTTCAGCTCCAAGCCTGGGGCATAGGAGACCAAAAGAAAGCCAAGAGAGTCACCACCGTGTTTTCCTTGGGTTCCTGTGTCCCTAGCATATCTGCCTTCTTTTCACCACCTTTCAGAGTTTACTGATTCTTGGTTTGGATACAATATTCAGAATTTTAGTTGCACTTAGTTAGAGGGATAGGAGAAAAAAAAAGGCATTTACTTTATCTTCCTGGAAACTGAAGTTTCCTGAGTTGAATTAAAAAAAGAAGAAAAAGGGAATCATAAAGATAACTTCCAAGGTAAAAATCATAGACCTGGAGATGACAGGCGTACCTCTCCTATGCTTCATTCAGTCTGGGTATTTGTTCTTTTTTTTTTTTTTAATAATTCTATTATAGTTGAAAATATTTTTTTTTAATGTGGACCATTTTTAAAAGTCTTTATTGAGTTTGTTACGATATTGCTTTGGTTTTATATTTTTAGTTTTTTGGCCTGAGGCATGTGGGATCTTAGCTTCCCAACCAGAAATGGAATCTGAACTCCTTGCATTAGAAGGTGAAGTCTTAACCACTGGACTGCTAGGGAAGTTCCCTGGACAGCTGTCTTTACGAAAACAACTCCACCCTGTGAAAGGGATTGGACATTAGAGTTATTAAGCACTTTTCCTCCGGGTATATCATGAGAAAAAAATAGTTCCATTTTTTCATGTATGTGTATTCTTTACCATAAATCAAATGTTTATTTATATGTACTATCATGAAATTCTCACTTGTAATTATTCAATAAATCTAAAATAAATATTTACATGAATTAATACATTAATGAACTAGAACTAGCATATATGAACCCACAAATAGGTCACAACATTTTTTCTTAGAGATATTTAAGCCACTTACTTTCCCCAGCCCATAAGAAAAAGAGTACTGCCTTCAGGGAATTGCCTCTCCCAGTTACCACCAAAAGGCTACCAAGAATTGATGAAATAGTGACTTTGCTTCACAAACATGCTTGAGGCTTCATGCCATAATAAAGTAACAGTAGAAAAATATTCCTGAGAAATCCCAGGGGAAGTTCCAAAATTGGGAAACATCTTGGATCACAGAAGAAAAATAAAAAGACCATTTGCACTAATGATATATTCAAGAAGAGACAGGCAAGACGGCAAAGCAGCATTAGTCATTCTCGAACCTTCACTCTGTTTCTCCAGCACTCTGCTTTTTAAATGTCAAATACAAGGTTACAATGACAGTTGTCAGCAGAGAGGAATTACAGACCTGCAAAAACCACTCACTGCATTTCAACGACTCAGCCCTCTTCCCTCAGGGAAGAGTCTAAGTAAACAACACACAGATAACATTTACCTGACATTTTCCCTTTCTTCACCTTGATTGGTAATTCACCAATAATTCATGTTCCCTTGGGCACACCTCTTGGGATCAACATAATCCTCAGACATCTTGAGAAAGAGAGAGAGAGGATGGACAACTTCCTTTCTGCCTCCGGTCTTCACTCAGATTCTATTTACTAAATGGCCTCACTCTTACCTGGGAATAAGAAGACTGAACATGTCAGGAAAGCACAGGTGACCACAGCTAGACTGGCGGAGTCTCCGAGTCCTTGAGAGCCAGCTGACAAACTAACATGATTACCCTCACTCACTACTGCCTGTTCTATCTGATGGAACAAGTGACCTGTGTCTCATCTAGACAGAAAATCATGTCACTGCCACTTTTTATTAGAGGTCTGATCATGTGAGAATTTTTCAGCATGCATCTTAATTATTCCCCTAAGAATGGCAACTGGGTTGCTGAACAAAGTATTTCTGAGAAACCCTGACAGAAACCACTTGACTCAGGATAAAAAGGTTCTGTTAGGTGTCTCTGTTTGCCCCGGCCCAGGATCTTTAAACCAAGCCTGCCTAGCCACCAAGCTCACAGGGTAGCTGAGCCCTGTTCTCAGGGAGAGTCCTGCTAGCAGGGAGAGTCTTGTCCTCAGGGAGTGTACCTTCGTTTCTGACGATGTTCTGACTCTGAACTCCATTGCCCTACCCTTCAGAGTTGTGATGGCTTTGTCTCCCATTTCTGACACCTTGCTCATCCTCTAAGAACTGACATTCACTTCTTTGCTATTGACCCCTCATCTCTCTCAGAACTTGACATGTAACCTCTTTCTAGTTCTTTCTGCAAATTGCCTTTCAGGATAAAAATCTACCAAGTTGATTTTATACCAAACTTGCATACATACATATATATATATGTACTGTGTTTTTAATTTGTATCAAGAGGGAGACACTTGGCTGTAGCCTTCCCTAGAAGAAGGCAGTGAGGATAATACTGTCTATAGAATATATTTCAAATTATAGTAAAACTGCCTATAATTTATTATCCTTTTTCATCTGTATCATGTACCAGAAATTCTAAGCAATGTCAGTTATAAACACTCCTAACTACCAGAATGGACTGTTCCCATTGTTTTTTCCCTATCTTGGTATACATGTATACGTTGGCCTCTTCTGTCTTTTTGATAAACTTGTGTATCAGTGAGTACATATGAACAAAATACCACATGGCTTGAATTCTAAATGTCTAATAAGCATAATGTATGATAGGATACATTCCCTCCTTGTTTTTCTGGAATAAGTCTCGCTCTTGACCTTTTCCTCATGCGTATTGACCTTGACATCAGTTTGTCTAATTCCACAAAAACAAAACCAGTTGATGTTTTAATTGTATTACATTGAATTTATAGATCGATTTTGGGAGAATTGCCATCTTCTGACATATTGAATATTCTCAATCATGGATATTATTAATCGTTTCGCTTTGCTCTGTTTTAACACTCAACACTATACTGTAACTTTCTCCAAAACAGCGTGCCCTTGTTAGATGAATTCCTTGATACTGTGGATCCTTTATTATTTCATATAAAGAGATTTTTCCCTGCTATAAATTGATTATTTCTGATGTGTAGGACTGTCATTGATTTTTATATAATGAGCTTATGTCAGGAATGATGCTGAACTCTTTATTTCTAAAGTTCCTCTATAGATTCCATTATGTCTCTTCCTTTCAGTTCTATATTTTAATTTTTTCCGCCTAACTGCAATACCTATATCCTCCACTACCATGAAAAGTTGTAACAACAGCAGGCTACTTTCTAATTTCAAAGAGAATGTTTCTTATATCTCATCATTGAATATGATTCTTGCTACAAGCTATAATAGATTCCTAACAAGGTAAAGATTTTTCCTTCTTATCCTATTAATAGTCTGAGAGTATTTAATCATTAACAAATGTTGAAGTGATTAGTATTTTATCTGTGTATTAAGGTTAGAGATGATAAAGTAGAATAATTGAATAACAGATTTTCTAATATTCAAATATTTCTTGCATCCTTTGTAGAAGCCCAATATAATAATGACATATTTTTGATATAGTATTTGCTGAATTGTATATACATACAATGGACAGCAAGGCGATCCAACCAGTCCATCCTAAAGGAAATCTGTCCTGAATATTCATTGGAAGGACTGACACTGAAGCTGAAACTCCAATACTTTGGCCACCTGATGTAAAGAACTGATTCATTTGAAAAGACCCTGATGCTTGGAAAGACTTAAGATGGGAAGAGAAGGGGACAACAGAAGATGAGATGATTGGATGGCATCACTGACTCAATAGACATGAGTTTGAGTGAACTCCAGGAGTTGGTGATGGACAGGGAGGCCTGGCGTGCTGCAGTCCATGGTGTCACAAAAAGTCACACATGACTGAGTGACTGAACTGAACTGATATACATATATCCACTATACGTCAATTGCTCTTTTCTTTGGGTTAATTGAAAACTGTATCTAAAAGAAAATCCGAGACTTTACAGGGAAGCCTGTTTGTTTCTATAAAGGCATACAGGTAAGATTTCTAACAAAAAACAAAGAATTAAAGCTTAAACAGGAGCAAAAAGCAAAAGCTTAGGTAAAATTTTGTCACATTATTGTTTAGTATTAAGTCTCTGCAGCCAGACACATGCCTCTTTTATTTGTTTTTCAAAATGCTGGATAATAATAGTACCTTCTTTGCAAGGACAAGATGATTCAATGCATTAATACATGTAAAGTACTTGGACATAAGTGTTAGCTATTATTACAGAGAATGGAGGAGTGATTTAGGACCTAAACTAAGTTCTACATATTTTTGAACAGCATGCTTTCAATACTGAAAATAAACTGACAGCAAAGAAGTCCTTTCAAGTAAGTAGATTTAGGTTGCAAATATGGATAGCCCTCTAATCTCTCCTCTGAGCTTCCCTCCAGAATTCACAAGATTGGGCTTCCCAGATGGTGCTAGTAGTAAAGGACCCTCTTGCCAATGCAGGAGACTTGAGAGACTCGGGTTCTACCCCTACATCAGGAAGATCCCCTGGAGTAGGAAATGGAAACCCACCCCAGTATTCTTCCCTGGAGAATCCCATGGACAGAGGAACCTGGTGGGCTACAGTCCATGAGATTGCTAAGAGTCAGAAACAACTGAAGCAACTTAGCATAGCACAGATGAACCAACTAGTATTTTGTTTGAAAGTACTTTGAGAGTAGCAAAACACTACAGGAGTGAAAGGTAATGACAAAACAAAAAATAACCCAAATTGCTTTGCATAACTGTCCACACTTCTCTGGATTTTCTCTTGCCATTCTCACCAGCCCTTGATAGACATCAGGCTTCTACTGAACCCTGTGGACATTTTATTCTTCCCCATGCTTAGAAAGCTGCTTTCCAGCGAATATATTCATCACTAATTGCTTATCCTTCACACTCTTTCAATCAGGAAGAGGTAGATAAGCTCCCTGTTATATACTTTCATATTTACTATATTGGGCTTCCCTGGTGGCTCAAAGATAAAGAATCCACCTGCAATACAGGAGACACAGGTCCAATCCCTGGGTGGAGTAGATCCCCTGGAAGAGGGAATGACAACCCCTCCAGTATTCTTGCCTGGAGAATCCCGTGGACAGAAGAGCCTGGTGGGCCACAGTCCATGGAGTAGTAAAGTATCAGACACGACTGAACCGACTGAGCACGTTTATAAATCTGGACTACAGTTAGAATGAATTATATGTATAATGGCTTTGTACTCTGCCAGACCTCAAGCACCTTAAAAGTGAGGTCTGTATTTACTTTGTCCTACACATAGTAAGAAATTAAAAAATGATTGACTGAGTGGGTGAATGAGCCATCCATATAATGTGGTAACGAATAAAGTAAAAGAAGATGCTAAGGAAAAAAAGTCAGAATTCCCAATTCTTCCAACACCATCCTTTTATTTTAATGAATCTTAAAAAAAAAAAAAAAATTTCCCCCGTGGCCTTTGTGGGAAAAGAAAATGTTTTTGAAGTTGGCCCATAGTAAATAACTGAAAAAGGAGACCAATGCTGAATTTTTCCATAAACATACTGAAAAATTATGCTGCTTCTGTATATATATTTCTAACTTTGTGTAAATATACAATGAGGACATGTTTCCCTTTTTGTATCATAGTATGATTCTAAATATTGTTTTCAAAAGCAGTAATCATTTGATTGCTAAATTAATTTTAGGTTCTAAAAATAACCTCAGGTCTTCATTCTCATCAAAGCCTGAGTGGAATGCCAGCATTCCAGTGCAGCCATGCCAGACTCACTACACTCAACAGATGCATCAGCAACTACTAGAGAATAAAGCAAGGATCCAGGTAAATTCTTTCAGTTTCTTTGTAGTTTCGTGACAAAGTTGTAAATTTGGATGCTGTCCAAATTCAGAAGAAATAGAAAGATTGTTTATTTGAAATATTGTCTTGAGCCCAAATAGTGTCTCACAAGAGAAACAAAACCATTTATCTCAGAGAGGACAGAATGTACATTTTATCCTCAGCAGACCTTACAATAACAAAATTCAACTTGAAGAATAATGAGCGTTGATGTACCTAGTTGGGGGAAGTAATCTACAACAGAGCTAGTCAATTGCTATAAGGAAACTTACAAACAATATCAGAGAATAAAATCCGGGGCTACTAATAGGCAACAAATTGATAGGGCAATGGCACCCCACTCCAGTACTCTTGCCTGGAGAATCCCATGGACAGAGGAGCCTAGTAGGCTGCAGTCCATGGGGTCGCTAAGAGTTAGACACGACTGAGCGACTTCACTTTCACTTTTCACTTTCATGCATTGGAGAAGGAAATGGCAACCCACTCTAGTGTTCTTGCCTGGAGAATCCCAGGGATGGGGAGTCTGGTGGGCTGCCATCTATGGGGTCGCACGGAGTCGGACACAACTGACGCGACTTAGCAGCAGCAGCAGCAGCAATTAAAAGGGCTTCCCAGGTTGCACTAGTTGTAAAGAACCCACCTGCCAATGCAGGAAACTTAAGAGACTCAGGTTTGATCCCTGGGTCAGAAAGATCCCCTGGAAAAGGGCATGGTGACCCTACTTCAGTATTCTTGCCTGGAGAATCCCATGGACAGAGGAGCTTGGAGGGCTAGAGCCCATGGGGTCGCAAAGAGTCAGACATGACTGAAGTGACTTAGCATGCGTGCATGCATGTACACACAGCAGTAAGTGCAGAGTCTGCAGAAAGTCAATTAGGAGAAATAGTCGAGATGCCAGGAAGTAAGAGGTCTCAAAGTTGGGCTCTGCAGCCACTCCTCCCTTCCATGATGACCCTGGATCAATGAGCACCTCTTTTTCTTGCTCTCTCCTCTGTATGTCCATTTCATAAAGCATCCCGCTCCTCTTTGGTGTCAACACCCCCTTCCCATGATGGGGAAAAGTACAGACCGCAAAGAGATGCTAAAACAATGCAAGAGAGGAGGATGGAGACAGATGGAGGCAGCATGAGAAAAGGAACAAATCATTGATCTTTTATATATCATTTAGCTCTCATCATAGCCTTAGGAAGGCTTTTCAATCATTTTCACTTTACAGATGGGCAGATTGACATACAGGGAGGTTAAATAACTTGCCCAGGGTCTCACAGTTAGTAAGTTTCAGCACCATAATTTCAACTTGAAGACCATGCACCTTTAATCATCTAATTTGGCTTCTTTTTACCCTCTCCTGATTGGACCTTTCTCTATTTTACTTTTTTTTTTTTTTTTTTATTTTTAAACTTTACATAATTGTATTA
>NW_011494928.1:1596194-1609202 GCF_000754665.1 Bison bison bison
GCCAAATATCAAAATGAATCCGCCACAGGTATACATGTGTTCCGCATCCTGAACCCTCCTCCCTCCTCCCTCCCCATACCATCCCTCTGGGTCGTCCCAGTGCACTAGCCCCAAGCATCCAGTATCGTGCATCGAACCTGGACTGGCATCTCGTTTCATACATGATATTTTACATGTTTCAATGCCATTCTCCCAAATCTTCCCACCCTCTCCCTCTCCCATAGATGGACCTTTCTCTATTTTAAATGTGCAAATATGTTTTCAAAAGACTCCCAGATATCTTCTGAATGGCAGGCTTCAGGCTGTTCCCCAACTTCCTTTCTTCTTAAGCTAATCCCTTAAGCCACCACTCTCAGAGTTTGTACACTCCATCTAAAAAATATCCTAAACTATCCCAGTGTCCTGTCATCTGTTTGGAATATCGCCATATTCCTAGGCATAGCTTTCTGTAGAATTGTTTCATGACATTCATCTGCTTAAGGAAGCCAGTTCCATCTCAACTCAGGCATACAATCACTAACTCAGGCCACTCTTGGATTCTGTAACCATTTATCCTGCTCTTGATCTTGCCTTGAGGGCAAGAACTGAAATCAGTGCTTTGGTTTATTTAGTTCAGGAGTTAATACACTTTTCCTATAGAGGACTAGATAGTAAATTCTTTCAGATTTGTAGTCTATACACTATGTGTTGTATCTACTGAATGCTGTTTTTGTCAGAATAACCACTGACAGTACATAAACAATGCTACTGAATCTAGGGAACTGGATGGTGGCATTCAGAGTATGCTGGTTATAGCTGTTCAGGAGGCAGGGGCCAAAAAAAAAAAAGAAGAAGCCAATGTGGTAAAACAGGAAGTTCATATTTTCAGAGACAACAGTGAATAATGAATATGTATAAGTGCATGCCTATCTGTAACTAGGATAGTCTTATCAAACAAGATTTAATTCTAATAACTTCTAATTCAAGGGTTTCTCTGGTGGCTCAGTAAAGAGTTCACCTGCAACGCAGGAGACCTGGGTTTGATCCCTGGGTTGAGAAGAGCCCCTGGAGAAGGAAATGGCAACCCACTCCAGTCTTGTTGCCTGGAGAATCCCATGGACAGAGGAAACTGCCATGGGGTCACAAGAGTCAGACATGACTTAATGACTAGACCACCAACATCAACTTCTAAATCATAAATATCATTAAGCATAAAGCATATCAAGTCACGTTAATGTTTCCCACTTCTCATAATAGCCTAATAGTAGCCCCAACATGATTTGGTCTTCCACCTTCTAGCCCCACCGCTAAATCGATGTTCTTCTCTAACTGAATCTTCACTATTTACTCTCCACTCCCTCTGAGCACTGCCTTCTTGCTGTTCAACTACTCTGCTAGACACATTCCATCTCGGTGCCTTTGTTTCATGCTTCTATTTCCTGGAATGTTCTTTCTCCAGAAAGCTTCCTGGTTTCACCTCCATTTCTTTCAACTCTCTGCTTGAAATTCACCTTTTAAGAAAGATTTTCCTGGCCACTTCTACTTAATATTGCAAACTGACCACCCAACGATTTCCAAATATCTGTTACATTTTCCTATAGTACATATAATATACCTTTTCTTAAGGGCTTGCCTGGTGGCTCAGTGGTAAATAATCTGCCTGCCCAAGCAGAAGACATAAGAGACTCTTTCAGTCCCTGGGTTGGCAAGATTCCCTGGAGGAGGAAATCGCACCCTACTCCAGTATTCTTGCCTGAAGAATCCCATGGACAGAAGAGTCTGGCAAACTACAGTCTATAGAGTCGCAAAGAGTCGAATATGATTGAAGCAATTTAGTACACACACATTTTGCATGCTCACTCACTTCATTCGTGTCTGACTCTTTGTGACCCCATGGGTTGTAGCTTGCCAGGCTTCTCTGTCCATGAGATTCTTCAGGCAAGAATACTGGAGTGGGGTGCCAAGCCTTCCTCCAGGGGTCTTTCTGACCTAGGAATGGAACCCGTGCCTCCTGTATCTCCTGCATTGCAGGCGGATTCTTTATCACTGGCCACTGAAGAAACACAATATACTGTTTTATTTACTCATTTATTATATTGTTTCTTTTTTTATTATTATTTTTTGTTTTATTCTCTGATAATCCCAACCATCTAAAACAATATCTAGCCTGTAGCAGATCTCAGTAAATGCTTGTTGAATATGAATGAATATACTCAAGCAAACCTTTATTGAGCACCTATTATGTTCCAAGTGTATATTAGATTTCTTCACATATATTTTCTTGTGTAATCTTCATATAACCAACAAATATATTTCTATTTATTAAAGTTTTAGAAGAGGCTTATTATTTAAATAGAGTGAACCAAACACTAGAGGTAATCAGATGCTCTAAAAGTTTGTACTCTTCCCAGTTTTGCCTCCAGAATTTTGACGATTATATAGAGACAGAGGTCTATTTGTATCAGAAATCTTCATGTGAACTTGCTTTAATCCTTTGTTTATAGACTATTTCATTGGTTTTCTAAATAGTATTATTGGAAGTTACTGAACATGATCATGGTTGGCTATATTTAGTAAGACAGTACAAGAAAGGATAAACTCAGAGAAGAGTGGATTCATTTGCAAATAGAAACAATAGAGAATAGCATCCATAAATTCAGAAATTTGGAATATAGAAAGAGGACAATGTTTTGTTTTTAAAGAAGACAAAGGAGAAATTCTTTGAGTAATGAAGTTCAAGTGAAACCGTTTGAGACAAGGATGAAAATAGATTAAGAATTTGATCATTATATTCACTGATTAAAAAAAAAAGTCTGTTAGTGCATTAAACTATTATGCTCAAACTTCAGCTTGACCAGAACTACCTGGCTGCTGCTGCTGGTGCTAAGTCGCTTCAGTCGTGTCTGACTCTGTGCGACCCCATGGACTGCAGCCTACCAGGCTCCCCTGTCCCTGGGATTCTCCAGGCAAGAACACTGGAGTGGGTTGCCATTTCCTTCTCCAATGCATGAAAGTGGAAAGTGAAAGTGAAGTTGCTCAGTCATGTCCGACTCTTAGCAACCCGATGGACTGCAGCCTACCAGGCTCCTCCATCCATGGGATTTTCCAGGCAACAGTACTGGAGTGGGGTGCCATTGCCTTTTCCAGAACTACCTGGAAGACTCATTAAAACATCAATCGTTGGACTCCACCAGAGTTTCTAATTCAGTAGACTAGGGTAGTGTATGATCATTTGTATTTCTAACAAGTTTCCATGTAATGCTGATGATGTCAACCTTGAAACTATACTTTGAGATCAACTGGGTTAATTTCAGTTCATGGGGTCACAAAGAGTTGGACACAGCTGAGTGACTAACACTTTCATTTTCAACACTTAGTATATCATTGACTGAACTAGATGCTAAGCTCCATGAGTAGAAAAAAGGGGCTTCCCTGGTGGCTCAGACAGTAAAGAATCTGCCTGCAATATGGGAGACATTAGTTTGATCCCTGGATTTGGAAGATCCCCTTGAGACAGGAATGGCTACCCACTCCAGTATTCTGGCCTGGAGAATTTCATGGACAGAGGAACCTGGGGGGCTACAGTCCATGGGGTCTCAAAGAGTTGGACATAACTGAGTGACTTTCACTACAGTAAGACATGAGGAATTAGACAAAAAAGACTAAATGTGATATTTCCCCATTAATATTGATAGGCCAAGTCCTGCAAATAGACCAACAGACAGAGTCAGACAGACATGAAATGAAAGACAGACAGATAAGAAAGTCCAGCATATCTAAAAAGTATGTTCAGCAAGAGCTATGGCTGGGGCTGTTGACATATAAGACTGATGAAAATCAGATAGATGTGAAGCCTTCAAATAATTTAAAAGCATTTTATAGGAAAAGAAACCAGAATAGTGAAATTTTAAAAATGGCAAATCTATGCAAGATTTAATATTACCTTTACAACCTCATTCATTTATGTGGGAAAAAATCTGCCTAGCCCCCAGGGAGGGAATATTTTTCATGCCCTCTTTAGATGTGGACAAGAAGAATTATGAAAAAGGAATGTCTCTCAGAGTTTAGAACTGTGGGTCAGCATGAGCAATGGGCTGCAGCTACTATGTCAGATTACCAAATAGGATCCTTAAAATGTCAGTCAAGGGCTATTTCAAAGTTACTGGTGACTACCAGATAACTTTCATCCTCATCAATTGCAAATGGAGGTTATGACAATTCTGGTACTAATGGTCTAACATTGTGTATTAGTAGTGCCTAGGACATATCACGTTTCTTTAATTCAGGCTTGTAGATTAAACTTGCATTCAAACTGGATGTAGTATTTTTCCTTCAGTAAAAATTCTGATCAATTTCACTTGCCTAAAAAAGAATTAGCCAAATATTTGATAATCAGTGGGCTCTTTGACATATTTACCAAATATCTTAAGACTTCTTTTCCAGATAGAATTTGACTTCTCTACCTATTCTCCAAACTTAAGTATAGCCATGTAACTTTCTTTGGCCTAGGGAAGGGGAGCAGATGTAATGTGTGTCACTTCTGGATGGATGTTTTAAGAGCACATTGAAGTCCAAAATATGGTAATAGAAGAGTATTTCAATGCCTTATTTTTAGCAATAAATAGATTGTCCCCAAACAGAAATTCAATACATAAATGTTGGACTTGAACTAAACTGTAAACCAAAGGGACCTAACACTATATATATATATATATAGAGAGAGAGAGAGAGAGAGAGGTAGAACATTATCACATATTTATATATAGAGAGAGCAGTGGCAGAATGTAATGTTCAAGAGGACATGGAACATTCTGCAGGATAGATCATATATGAGATCACAAAACAAGTCTTAGCAAATTGAAGAAGATTCAAACCATGCCAATCTTCTTTTGTGACCATGAAACTAGCTGCGGCTGCTGCTAAGTCGCTTCAGTCATGTCCGACTTTGTGTGACCCCAGAGATGGCAGCCCACCAGGCTCCCCCATCCCTGCGATTCTCCAGGCAAGAACACTGGAAACCCTAACAAAAGGAAAATAAAAAATTACAAACACCTCAAAATTAAACAACACATTACTGAACAACTAATGGATCAAATAAATAATCAAAAGCAAAAAAAGTCCTGAAGCAAATAAAACTGAAAACACAAAATTCTTAAATTTGGGGGAGACAGTAAAGCAATTCTAACAGCAAGGTTTACAGAAATAAAATCTTACATTAAGAAAAAAAAAAAGAAATGTCTAAAATAAACAACATAACTCTACACTCAAGGAACTAGAAGAAGAAGGCCAAATTAAGCCCATAGTTGGCAGATAGAACAAAACAAAGATCAGGGCAGAAACAAATGAAATAGAGAATAGGAAAAAAATAGAAATGTTTGATAAAATCTAGTTGATTTTTCTAAAGTTAAACAAAAATCCAAATCATAAGCTAGATTTACCAGGAAAAAAAAAAGAGAGAGAGAGGGGATTCAAATGAATGAAATTAGAAATGAAAAAGGAGACGCCATACAAATATAAGGAATCATAAGAGACTACTATGAACTATTATATGCCAACAAAGAGGATGAACCTAGAACTGGATAAATTCCTAGAAATATACAACCTACCAGCACTGAATCAAAAAGAAATAGAAAACCTGAACTGACCAACAATGAGTAAGAGAATTGAATCAGTAATGTAAAACCTCCTAAGAAAGAAAAGTCCAGAACCAGATGGCTTTAGTGGTTAATTCTACCAAACATTTAAAGAAGCATTAATTCCAGTTCTACTCAAACTCTTCCAAAAACTTGAAAAAGAAATACTCCCACACAGGAGTTACAGGCCAATGTTACCCTAATATCAAAGTTAGGTAAGGATACTACAAGAAAATAAAACTACAGGTCAATATCCATGAAGAATATACTTGCAAAAATTGTCAGCAAAATACTAAAAAAACTGAATTCAATAGCACATTAAAAGAATCATACACATTGATCAAGTGAAGTTTATACCTGAAATGCAAATATATTTCAACATATACAAATCAGTAAATATGGTATTTTTACCAAAAGGTGTAGGGTCCAGCTGCCTGCTGCTCAGAAACCAACAAACAGGCCAGACTGATGGAAAGGAAAGTTTGCTCATCAGAGATATTGGCCTGTAGTTTTCTTTTTTTGTGTTGTCTCTGTCTGGTTTTGGTATCACGTTGATGGTGGCCTCATAGAATGAGTTTGGAAGTGTTCCTTCCTCTGCAGTTTTTTTTAAGGAGTTTTAGAAGGATAGGCATTAGCTCTTCTCTAAATGTTTGATAGAATACTCCTGTGAAGCCATCTGGTCCTGGGCTTTTGTTTTTTTGGGAGAGTTTTGATCACAGCTTCAATTTCAGTGCTTGTAATTGGGTTGTTCATAATTTATATTTCTTCCTGGTTCAGTCTTAGAAGATTGAGCTTTTCTAAGAATCTGTCCATTTCTTCCAGGTTATCCATTTTTTTTGGCCATATAGTTGTTCATAATAGTCTCTTATAGCGAGTGAGTGAAAGTCACTCAGTCATGCCCAACTGTCTGCGATCCCATGGACTGTAGCCTGCCAGGCTTCTCTGTCCATGAAATTCTCCAGGTAAGAATACTGGAGTTTGGTGCCATTATAATTTTTTGTATTTCTGCATTGTCTGAGGTAACCTCTCATTTTCCATTTCTAATTTTGTTGATTTCATTCTCTTTTTTTCTTGATGAGTCTGGCTAAAGGCTTGTAAATTTTGTTTATCTCCTCAAAGAATCAGCTTTTAGTTTTAATAATCTTTACTATTGTTTCTTTCATTTCTTTTTCATTTATTTCTGCTCAGATCTTTATGATTTCTTTCCTTCTACTAATTTATTTTTATGAACATAGATGCAAAAATCCTCAACAAAATTTTAGCAAACAGAATTCAGCAACACATCAAAAAGCTGATAAACATGATCAAGTTGAGTTTATTCCAGGAATGCAAGAATTCTTCAATATATGCAAATCAATCAATGTGATACACCATATTAACAAATTGAAAGATAAAAACCATATGACCATCTCAATAGATGCAGAAAAAGCCTTTGACAAAAATCAGCACCCATTTATGATTAAAACTCTTCAAAAAATGGACATAGAAGGAACGTACCTCAACATAGTAAAGGTCATATATGATAAGCCCACAGCAAACATTATTCTCAGTGGTGAAAAACTGAAAGCACTCTCTCTAAGATCAGGAAAAAGATAAGGGTGTCCACTTTTACCACTGTTATTCAACATAGCTCTGGAAGTCCTGGCTACAGCATCCAGATAGGAGAAAGAAATAAAAGGAATTCAGATCAGAAAAGAAGAAGTAAATGATGATGACATGATACTGTACATAGAAAGCCCTAAAGATAGTATCAGAAAATTACTAGAGCTAACCAGTGAACTTAGCAAGGTTGCAGGATACAAAATCAATACACAGAAATCACTTGCATTTCTATATACCAACAATAAAAATCAGAAAGCAAAATTAAGGAATCGATCCCATTCACCATTGCAACAAAAAGTATTAAATATCTAGGAATAAATTTACCTAAGGAAACAAAAGAACTGTACACAGAAAATTATAAGACACTGATGAAAGAAATCAAAGATTGCATAAACAGATGGAGAGATATTTCATGTTCCTAGGTAAGAAGAATCAATATTGTGAAAATGACTATACTACCAAATGCAATCTACAGATTCAATGTGATCCCTATCAAATTACCAATGGCATCCTTCACCGAAATAGAACAAAAAATTTCACAATTCATATGGAAACACAAAAGACCCTGAATAGCCAAAGTGGTCTTGAGAAAGAAGAATGGAGCTGAAGGAATCAACCTTCCTGAATTCAGATTATACTACAAAGCTACAGTCATCAAGACAGTATGGTACTAGCACAAAAACAGAAATATAGACCAATGAAACAAGACAGAAAGCCCAGAAATAAGCCCATGCACCTGTGGGTACCTTATTTTTTTTACAAAGGAAGCAAGAATATACAATGGGGCAAAGACAGCCTCTTCAATAAATGGTGCCAGGAAAACTGGACAGCTACATGTAAAAGAATGAAATTAGAACTCTTCCTAACACCATACACAAAGATAAACTCAAAATGGTTTAAAGACCTAAATGTAAGACCAGAAACTATAAAACTCTTAGAGGAAAACATAGGCAGAACACTCAATGATATAAATCAAAGCAAGATCCTCTATGACCCACCTCCTAGAGTAATGGAAATAAAAACAAAAGTAAACAAGTGGGACCTGATTAAACTTAAAATCTTTTGCACAGCAAAAGAAACTGTAAGCGAGATGAAAAGACATCCTTCAGAATGGGAGAAAATAAGACCAAATGAAACAGGTGACAAAGGATTAATTTCCAAAATATACAAGCAGTTCATACAACTCAATGCTAGAAAAACAAACAGTTCAATCAAAAAGTGAAGGAAAGACCTAAACAGACATTGCTCCAAAGAAGACATATGGATGATTAACAAACACATGAAAAGATGCTCAACATCACTCATTATTAGAGAGATGCAAATCAAAACCACAATGAGATATCACCTCACACTGGTCAGAATGGCCATCATCAAAAAGTCTATGAACAATAAATGCTGGAGAGGGTGTGGAGAAAAGGGAATGCTCTTTCACTGTTGGTGGGAATGTAAATTGATACAGTCACTATGGAAGACAGTATGGAGATTCCTTAAAAAACCTGGGAATAAAACCACCATACGACCCAGCAATCCCACTTCTAGGACTAAACCCTGAGGAAACCAGGGTTGAAAAAGACACATGTATCCAATTGTTCATTGCAGCATTATTTACAATAGCTAGAACATGGAAGGAACCTAGGTGTCCATTGACAGATGAATGGATAAAGAAGTTGTAGTACATATACACAATGGAATATTACTCAGCCATAAAAAGGAACACATTTGAGTCAGTTCTGATGAGGTGGATGAACCTAGAACCTGTTATACAGAGTGAAGTGAATCAGAAAGAGAAAGATAAATATCATATTCTAACGCACATACACAAAATCTAGAAAATGGTACTGAAGAATTTATTTATAGGGCAGCAATAGAGAAACAGACATAGAGAAAAGAATTATGGACATGGGGAGAGGGGAGGAGAGGGTGTAGAGTAACATGGAAACTTACACTACCATATATAAAATAGATAGCCAATGGGAATTTGCTGTATGTCTCAGGAAACTCAAACAGGGGCTCTGTATCAACCTAGAGGTGTGGGATGGGGAGACAGATGGGAGGGAGGTTCAAAAGGGAGGGGACATATGTAAACCTATGCCTGATTCATGTTGAGGTTTGATAGAAAACAACAAAATTCTATAAAGCAATTATCCTTCAATAAAATAAGAAATTTAATTTTTTAAAAAATTAAAAAAAAAAAAAGAAAGGAAAGTTTGCTTTAATTCAGATTCCAGAAACTGGGGGGGGAGGGTGGACATCTGTTCAAAGGCGAATTCCCCTCACCTGCAACCAGAGGAGGAAGAGCTTTTATGGACAGAGGGAGGGAGCTACTTGCAGAGACAGTATGGTCAAGCTCTGACAAGCTCTGACAGTCATCTTCATGCTGGTGGTCTGACCAGCATCATCTTGGTTGTTTTAGGTACAGTTAACCTTCAGTTCCAGGGTTGCCTTGTTTGCATTCCTTTGAGGCCGGTTCTCATAACTGTGGCAGCTTACATCACAGCTACAGTCTGGTCATCAGGTAACTTCTTCGTCTGGTGAGGGGTTCAGTTTCTATAAGACAATTCACAGGATATGGCTCAGAATAGTATCTGTATCCCTTGAGGAGAAACTAAAGGTCCTTGACTATACTTAATGAGTACATTATTATTATTTGGTCTCCTTTGACTGTTTTCCTTTGTTTCTGCATGTTCTCATTTCTCTGATTAAACTTATTCTTTGACTAAAGTTCTCCACAGACAAAAGGCAAGCAAGGGACATATGGTCCTGCTCTTTTTCAATCGCCCCTTTTCTTTGATACTTCTTAATATTGTGCAGTATCAATAAAAGGGATATTACCTTGTCATAGTACCTGGTATATATATGGTACCTAGTAATCATGACTGGGGGCTTCCCAGATGGCACTAGTGGTAAAGAATCCACCTACCTTGAGGTTAGACAAGAACCTCCTGTCTAATTCATGTCTCAGGTTAGACATGAGAAATGCAGGTTCAATCAATATGTTTTCCCAATGTTGCCAGAGTGACTTGATGGTCTGCTCTGGGTCCATCCATGAACTTCAGTGCTAGGTCTCCTTTTTGTTTCTTTGCCTAGTTATCAGTGTTTGGGGAAAACTAATCATGCATCATGAAAAGGCACAGAGGTTTGTTAATAGGGAAACACATTATAGACCATACATGTTATCATTTATACCCAATTGTCACACAAACATTTTACATGCGCTTTAACTAGTAAACTCAAAGCCAGCAGTGCTACCCATCATGAGAATTTTTACTCTGTGAGAGTAAAATTGTCACTGGACAATTTTTCCATAATCATAATCCTGATGATGGACAAAATTCTTTTCTCAAAATTCCTTTTTCACAAACCCTTTATCACTTTCTGTATCCAAACAAATTTGTCCTGTATTTCTCCATCCGGAAGCAAATAACTGTAGGACAAAATTATTATCATTTTTCCTCAACAAAAATGTTTCCATTCTTTCTACCACCTCTTCACCAACAACCCATATTCTACTTGCTTTACAAACTGAAATGCTTCCCTTAGCATTTTTATGCAATACAATTTTTAACCCTTGCAAATCTTAACAAAACCAAGAACAAATGATGGAAGCGTTAAGCCAACATTTTCTGATTTGCAAACTTATTTGAAAACTTAATCCATAACCTCTAAAAACATACATTTGTTCATAGCATAATTTTTCTTTAATGGTACAGCATGCATGTTTAATAAATCCAAACATCTTTAGTTGGTCTTCAGTTCTGTTCAGTCACTCAGTCGTATCCAACTCTTTGTGACCCCATGAATTGCAGCATGCCAGGCCTCCCTGTCCATCACCAACTCCCGGAGTTCACCCAAACTCAATTCCATCGAGTCGGTGATGCCATCCAGCCATCTCATCCTCTGTTGTCCCCTTCTCCTCCTGCCCCCAATCCCTCCCAGCATCACAGTCTTTTCCAATGAGTCAACTTACAAGAAGGCAAATTAGGTACATTTAGATTTGTTCAAATTTTAAGCACAAATTTTTTTACAGCAATTAAGTAGAACTCCTTTACAAATTAACCTCAGTAATGTTATCCAAAGACAAAAACACATACTGAGACATAAAACCAGACAAACAGAGATTTCAACTTTTTACATTTCATGATTTAGACATTGCAATTAAATTTATCAGTTTATGAATAATAGAATAGCCAAATGTACCCACTCAATTTTAAAAGGCTTCTCTCCTTTTATTCCCCCTTGGGTTGAAGTTTTATTAATTATCCTAAGGCTGAAGTTTCAGGGAAAGTGGACTATGTATTTCAAGAACATGATAAGGGTTAACTTCAAACTTTCTCCTAGGTTTATTTTTGCTTTCTCAGGGTTTGAAAAAGTGTTTTATTAAGTTAGTTTTTTCTAGCTGCATATACAAAGAGAACTGGTTTTTGGAATTTCAAGATAGCTTCATCTTAACCAATTTCTCCATGTGAAAATGTTAGTTGCTCAGTCGTGTCCAACTCTTTGGGACTCCACGGATTGTAGCCCGCTAGGCTCCTCTGTCCATGGAATTCTCCAGGTGAGAATACTGGAGTGGGTTGCCATTTCCTTCTCCAGGGGATCTTCCCAACCCAGGGATTGAACCTGGGTTTCCTGCATTGCAGGCAGAATCTTTACCTTCTGAGCCACCAGGGAAGCCCCATATTGTTGCCATACATTGTTCAAAAAAATAATCTTTCTTTTACTTTAGTCATAATTTCATAGCTAAAATTTTTCTTAATGAATTGAACCTAAATTTCTCATTTTGCCTAAGGTGACAAGAATACTAGTAACACAAATGGAATACACATTCACAAACCAAGCAACAGATTTGTCACAAACCCTCTCTGAGGGTGACTGGTGCTGTGCTCGGCTGTGCTGGATCACTTTAGTCGTGTCCAACTCTTTGTGACCTTATGGACTGTAGCCCACCAGACTCCTCTGTCCACGGTATTCTCTAAACAAGAATGCTGGAGTGGGTTGCCATGCCATCTTCCAGGTGATCTCCCCAACTCAGGGATCAAACCCACATGTCTTATGTATCCTGCATTGGCAGGTGGGTTCTTTACCACTTGTGCCACCTGGGAAGCCCCGAGTGTAACAGGTACAGAGGCCCAAACAAGTACTTTCTCAGCACAATGGGCCTCAGTGATAATCAGACATCACAACCAATTGGCAAAATGCCCAAGTGGCACTCAGTACTCAACAGCAGACAGATGTCAGAGTCAATTGGCAAGAACGCCCAAATAGCACTTCCTGCTCACAAATGGTCCTCAATGGCAGACAGACATCAGAATCAATTGGCAAAAATAACTAAATAGCAGTCAAGGCTCACAGATGATCCTCAACATCAGACACAGATCAAAACAAATTGGCAAAATGTTCAAAATGTCCCAAACAGTTCTCAACATCAGACATACATCAGAATCAACTGGCAGGAATGCTCAGATAGTACTAGTGCTCACAAATGGGAAGGCTGCCTGTGTGCATGCCCCTGGATTTATCCAGTCTCAGAGCTCATCAGCTCATCCCAAATTCAAGTTTCCATTCCACCAAGGAAAAGTGTAAGTTGGCAGTCAGTGCTGAGCATGAGAGAAACAGGGAGGATTCTTGAAACAAATGGTGTTTGTAGCATAATAAAAAGCAGAGACGTTACTTTGCCAACAAAGGTCCACCTAGTCAAAGCTATGGTTTTTCCAGTAGTCTGAATGGATGTGAGACCTGAACTATAAAGAAAGCTGAGTGCTTAAGAATTGATGCTTTTGAACAGTGGCGTTGGAGA
>NW_011494928.1:1609302-1610136 GCF_000754665.1 Bison bison bison
CATATATAATAAGCTCACAGCTAACAATGTGAAAACAGCTGAATACTTTTCCTCTGCAGTCAGGAACAAGAATTCCAACTCTTAACACTCCCATTGAACTTAGTATTGGACATGTTGGCCAGAGCAACTAGACAAGAAAAAGAAATAAGAGGCATCTAAATCAGAAAGAAAGAAATAATATAGTCTCGGTTAGAAGGTGGCTCATTAGTAAAGAATTTCTACTCACAGGTGGCTCAGTAGTAAAGAATTCACCTGTCATTGCATGAGCCTAGAAGACACAGTTTGATGCTTGAGTCAGGAAGTTCTCTTGAAGGAGAAAACAGCAACCAACTCCAGTATCTTTGCCAGTATAATCCCACGGATAGAGGAACCTGGTGGGCTACAGTCCATGGGGTTGCAAAGGGTCAGATATAACTGAAGTGACTAAGCATGTATGCACAATTTGAAGATGACATAATCTTCATAGAAAATCATAAACACTTCACTATAAAACTTTTGAATTAATAAGAAAATTCAGTACCTTTAAAGATACAAAATCAACATACAAAAGTCAGTGGTGTTTCTATACATAAACAATGAATTGTCTGAAAAGAAATAAAGAACCATCTCATTTACAATAACATCAAAAAATAAAGTGAAATGAAATAGGAACAAATTGAACCAAGGACAAATGTACACATTGAAACTATGAGATACTGATGAAAAAAGTTGAAGACACAAATAAATAAAAACACAACCCATGTTCATGGATTGGAAGAGTTAATATTGTTAAAATGCTTATATTACCCAAAGCCATATAGAGATTGAATGTAATCCTTACCAAAATTTCAGCAG
>NW_011494928.1:1610236-1662443 GCF_000754665.1 Bison bison bison
TGAAGGCAGAAGGAGAAGGGGATGATAGAGGATGAGATGGTTGGATGGCATCCCCGACTCTATGGACATGGATTTGAGTAAGCTCTGAGAGTTGCTGATGGACAGGGAGGCCTGGCGTACTGCAGTCCATGGGGTCACAAAGAGTCGGACATGACTGAGCGACTGAACTGAACTGGTGAACATCCCCAAATCCCCTACATGTGTTAGCCACAAGCAGTAGGCTTAGACACTATCATGACCACAGCTTTCCCGGGGAAAACCCAGGAGAGCCAGGTGCCAAGGAGGCACAGTTGCCAGCAGTAGCCAGCCCCACACTGGGCATCAAAATCTGTTACCAAAACGTGTGTGGGGTGCAGCTGCTCACTGTTCAAAAGGCAACAAGCACAGTTTGGTGGGAAGGAAAGTTTGCTTTATTTCAGATACCAACAACTTGGGGGGAGGGAAGTCAACTTTTGGACAGGTGTCACCCTGCTACCCCAACCCCCAAGCCGCTGACATTGGAAATACAGTACACTTTCCTTTTCAAAAATCTGACCTGTTTATTGCCTTTTAAGTGGCAAGCAATCAGAATCCACACAACTTTCAGTAACATATGTCACATTAATATAATGAAAGATAAAAATCACTCAGACATCTCAATAGACAAAAAACCTTTTGACAATATTCATCATTTTATGATAAAAATATCAACACATTGACTAGAGAAAGAATATATTTTGACAGAATAAAGGTCATATATAATAAGCTAACAGCTAACATCATACTCAATGGTGAAAAAAGCTGAATACTTTTCCTCTGCAGCCAGGAACAAGAATTCCCACTCTTAACACTCCTATTGAACTTAGTATTGGACATGTTGGCCAGAGCAATTAGGCAAGAAAAAGAAATAAAAGGCATCTAAATCAGAAAGAAAGAAATAATATAGTCTTGGTTAGAAGGTGGCTTAGTAGTAAAGAATTTCTACTCCCAGGTGGCTTAGTAGTAAAGAATTCACCTATCAATGCATGAGCCACAGAAGACACAGTTTGATGCCTGAGTCAGGAAATTCCCCTGAAGGAGAAAATGGCAGCCAACTCCAGTGTCTTTGCCAGTATAATCCCACGGACAGAGGAACCTGGTGGGCTACAGTCCATGGGGTTGCAAAGGGTCAGATATGACTGAAGCGACTAAGCATGCATGCACAATTTGAAGATGACATAGTCTTCATAGAAAATCATAAACACTAGAGCACTGGGACGACCCAGAGGGATGGTATGAGGAGGGAGGAGGGAGGAGGGTTCAGGATGGGGAATACATGTATACCTGTGGCGGATTCATTTTGATATTTGGCAAAACTAATACAATTATGTAAAGTTTAAAAATAAAATAAAATTTAAAAAAAATACATATTACTGAAAAAAAAAACTTTTGAATTAATAAGAAAATTCAGTAAATTTCAAGATACAAAATCAGCATACAAAAGTCAGTGGTGTTTCTATACATAAACAATGAATTGTCTGAAAAGAAATAAAGAACCATCTCATTTACAATAACATCAAAAAATAAAGTAAAATGAAATAGGAACAAATTGAACCAAGGACAAATGTACACATTGAAAACTATGAGACACTGATGAAAAAAGTTGAAGACACAAATTAATAAAAACACAACCCACGTTCATGGATTGGAAGAGTTAATATTGTTAAAATGCTTATATTACCCAAAGCCATATAGAGATTGAATGTAATCCTTACCAAAATTTCAGCAGCATTTTTCACAGAAACAGGAAAAAAACAATTTTATAATCCATATGAAGACAGGAAAGACCCTAAATGTCCAAAGCAATCTTGAGAAAGAACAAAGCTAGAGATGTCACACTTCCTGATTTCAAACTATATTAGGCATAGCTATAGTAATCAAAACACTGTCATGAGAACAGACACATAGATCAATGTAACAGAATGGAAATGCCAGAAATAAGCCTATACTAGTGGTTAACTACTAATATGGCCAACTAATACTTTACAAGAGAGCCAAGAACACACCTTGTGGACAAGATAGGCTCTTCAATAAATGATATTCAGAAAACTATATTTTAGAATGAAACTAAATGTCTAAGTTACATCACTTATAAAAATTAACTTATAGTAGACTAAAAACTTAAATGTCAGACTAGAAACCATTAAACTCCTGGAAAAAGATAGGGGGAAAATTGATGACATTTGTCTTTTCAATGGAACATAAACACATAGGCAAAAAGAGAAAAAATCAATAAGCTGGACTACCTAGAGCTAAAAAGCTCTGCAGAACCAAAAAAAGAAAAGAAAACATGATAGATAAAGGCAACCTACAGAATGATACAAATTATTTTCAAACTATATAATAATCTTACAAACAGTTAATATCCAAAATGCGTAAGAATCTTGAACAACTCAACAGCAAACAAACCAACCCAAATGCCACATAATCTGATTAAAAATAACCAAAAAACCCCACCTGTATAGACGTTTTTCAAAAGGAAACATACAAATGGCCAAGAAGTTCATTAAAAAATACTCCACATCACATAATCAGAAACATGCAAATCAAAACAATAATAAGATGATCTTATACTTGTTAGGATGGCTATATCAAAAGGATAAGATATCAGTGTTGGTGAGGAAGTGAAAAGAGAATCCTTTACACTATTGATAGGCATGTAAATGAATATACTGCTACTGCTAAGTCGCTTCAGTCATGTCCGACTCTGTGCGACCCCATAGGCAGCAGCCCACCAGGCTCTGCCGTCCCTGGGATTCTCCAGGCAAGAACACTGGAGTGGATTGCCATTTCCTTCTCCAAAGCATGAAAGTGAAAAGTGAAAGTGAAGTCGCTCAGTCGTGTCTAACTCTTAGCGACCCCATGGACTGCAGCCTACCAGGCTCCTCCGTCCATGGGATATTCCAGGCAAGAGTACTGGAGTGGGTTAGCCACTGCAAAAAAGAGTATAAGTTTTCTTAAAAAATTGAAAGTAGAACTTCTGGGCATGTACCCAAAGGAAACAGAATCTCCATCTAAAACATGAAGATCGACTCCTTTATGCTCATTGCAGCCTTATCTACAACTGGGACTTCCCTGATAGTTGACACACAAATTCATGGAATGCTCCATATTTTTTTAGGGTATTCCCTGGTTGCTCAGTCAGTAAAGTCTGCCCACAATGTGGGAGACCCAGGTTCAATCCCTAGGTCGGGAAGATCCCCTGGAGAAGGAAATGGCAACCCGCTCCAGGATTCCTGCCTGGAGAATTCCATGCACAGAGGAGCCTAGGGGGCTACGGTCCATGGGGTTGTAAAGTCAGACACGACTAAGTGACTAACACTCACTTTCACATTTTCCATTTACAATAGCCAAGACATGGAAACAACTTTTTTATCTTCCAGGGATGACAGACAAAATGTTATACAAATATACAATGCAATATTATTTAGCCATGAGAAAGAAGGAAATTCTGCCATTTGTGACAACATGAATGAAACTTTAGGGCATTATTCTAAGTGAAATAAGTCTTTATGCTAAGAGAAAGACAAAAATTGTGAAATTGACTTACATGTGGACTCCAAATAGTGAAACTTTTAGAACAGAGAGTGGAAGAGTGAGTCTAAGGGTTGGAGAGTGGGGGAAATGAGACATGGGTTAAAGAGAACAAATTGTTGGTGATAAGGTGAATAAGTTCTGGGAACCTAATGTAGGGCATAGTGACTATAGCTAACAAAACTGTAATGTATACATGAAAGTGGTTACGAGAGTAGATTTTAAATGTTCTTATCACATGGATGAAAGAATGATAATTGTTTAATGATATGAGAGGATGGATATATTAACTAATCTTATTGTGGTAATCATTTCACTATAATATATACTTGAATCAAATCATCACATGGTACACCTTAAGTTTCTAAAATGTTAAATGTCAAATATATATCAACAAAACCAGAAAAAAGTTTGAAATAAGTTCAATAAAAGAAATAGTTGCTTAACGTTTGGGAGCATTAGCCACCTCCTTCTCTCCTACTAGCTGTTCCCTACGTCACCTTGTATCTTGACAGCCTGTACCTTGACAGCCACACACTGTTAAATCTTATTGAAGATTTTAAATTAAATTAATTAAATCTTATTAAATCATCTTTCTAAGATGAATGAAGATTTAGGGAATATTTACAAACTTTAAACATGAATATGGGCATTAGGTGGCTCGGATGGTAAAGAATCTGCCTGCAATGCAGGAGACCTGGGTTCGATCCATGGGTCAGGAAAATCCCCTGGAGAAGGGCATGGCAACCCACTCCAGTGTTCTTGCCTGGAGAGTCCCCATGGACAGAGGTGCCTGGTACCAGGGCTACAGTCCGTGGGGGTCACAAAGAGTCGGATATGACTAAGCAATTAAGCACACACATTGGCATTAGGATTGTCCTTACACATCTTTAACAAGTGTTCATCCAACATCTATTTAGGAAAACTTCAAGGGCAAAGATGTGAATGTACTTACTAGCAGGCAGGAGCTATTTGTGTTGGATATTATTCATTCATTTAATCAAAAAATTTTAACACCTATCTGTACTAAATGAAGATGAGTAAGACATTTCCCTCATCAAATATTCAGTCAAGCTAAGTAATTAAAAACTAATTTGTAATTAAAAGTTACATTTTAATTAATTACTAAGTAATTCAAAGTTAAATTTCATAATAAAAGCCATATAAAAGATTATATGGGATATTAAATACAAATCTTTATTTTTAGGATCTCTTGTAGATGCCGATGATAGCAAAGATTCTTCCTTTTAATTAAAAAAGAAATAAGAATAAATAAAATAATTGTGCCAAATACATTCTCATCAACCTTACTTGACATCAACCCTCCTCAATGGATTAACATTAAAAAATGTGTCAATCAGATGGAGGCTTGATGAGACTTTTCATCTGCTTCTAAGACCAAATGTTGTCAGGGTCTCTTACAGGTACCATTCAAAGGAGCAAATTTGATTACTGGATTTTCCTGGAGGGCATATATCTTTACCATTACAATAGATTCAGCAGACTATCTCAGCCTCCTGAGAGTAAACGTTCAAACCCTATAATTAACTCCCCTTGCTGATTTAATGCTCAACCAGTAACCTCTGATAATCTGGCTTTTTGAGTGGCTTGCTCATGGGAATTAAAAGTAAAGCTCAGTCTGGTGCTATTATCTATTCTCTTGAGCAGTTTTAGCTTTCCTTGTAATTTGCGAGTCTGGTATTCTGATTGATGCATCAGTCTTCTGAGAGCTTTGTTATCAAAAGCCACTGTCCCACAGGGGGACCACCTCTGGAACACTGTGACAGGAGCAGGTTTTGAATATGAAAACCTAAGTTCCAAACCTTGTGCAGTAGGGAATCCCTTGCAGCAGTATGAGGAACACTGTGGAGGTAAGGGTTCCACTACTGAGAGATTGCTGAGACAGACCTGGAAACAAGCCTCTTGCTCATTTGACAACAGTAGCAGGCCTGTAGCCTTCCAGGGATGTGAATGTGGAGTCCTGCCAGAGTCTTTAGGGCACTCTTTCTGTGTATTATACTCTTCGACATTGTGTACAATATAAATAATTACTGGAATGTTTTTGATTTTTGAAATTTTCTGATTTCCTAGTATATACTAGTGGCTTTCCTTTTCCTTATTAGACTTTCCAACAACTTTAAATAGCTAATTTTTAACTTGAAATGCCTCCTGTTGATTCTCTACTTTTTAAAATTGAAATAACATTGTTTTATGACATGAGTTCCATGGATACATTAAATTTCAATTTCTGTATACACTGCAGTATTTTCGTCCATCACAAAGAACGGCCTGATGCTGTTCACCCTTTCCCCGACCCCTTTTCTCTGGTAACCACTACTCTGTACCTGTTTATTTTTGTTTGGTTCGGTTTGTTCTTTTAGTGTTTATTTTTTACATTCCAGTTATGGGTGAACTAGTTTTTGTTTTCCATTTCTTTAACTTTAATTTTAACTGGAGGATAATTGCTTTACAATGTTGTGTTCGTTTTTGCTATACGACAACATGACTCAGTTTTAAGTATACATATATCCCTTCCCTCTTGAGCCTCCTCCCCTTCCCCTATCCCACCTCTCTGGGTTGTCACAGGCTGAGTTCCAGCTGTACATTACCCATGGTAATGTATATATTTCCATGCTACTCTCAATTTATCCTACCTCTCCTTCCCCTGCTGTGTCCACAAGTCCTTTCTTTACATCTATGTCTCTATTCCTGCTCTGCAAATAGGTTTATCAGTACCATTTTTCTAGATGGGTAGAATTTTGAAAGAGAAAAAAAAGTAGAACCAGTACATAGTTAGCTTCCAAATTTCTTGGGTTTTCTGCATGAATACAGTGGGGAAGCCAGAAAGAAACAAATTGTTTCTCCCAAATACTAGAAAAACCTAGGAGCTAGAGGGTCCAATTATTTCTCAATGTGATGAGATGTGATGAGATCATAAATAGGAGAATAGATTGAAACTTGCATAAGGAGTTGTTAGAAACCAGATCCCCTCTGGCACATGAGTGAAGAAGAGAATTTATCTCCTCCAAGATCTCTGACTATTCCTTACCCCTGTGAAAGAAACTGGAGAATCCCTATCAAGAAAAATTACCCACCAATACATTTAGTAGTATAAATGCCAGTTCTCTACCCATTCATTCACTGGGAGGCCTGTGAATCAAGAAGCTCTGTCAAAGTATAGAGACCTTTCAATAAACTGTTTTTTAAAAAAACAACTCATTCTTCATTTCCAATAGATATATTGCCTAAGAGCTTCTCTGGTAGCTCATTTGGTAATGAATCTGCCTGCAATGCAGGAGACCCTAGTTTGATTCCTTGGTTGGGAAGATCCCCTGGAGAAGGGAATGGCTATCCATCCAGTATTCTGGTATGGAGAATTCCATGGACTGTATAGTCCATGGGGTTGCAGAGTTGGACTTGACTGAGCAACTTTCACTTTCACTCACTTTATATTGCCTAAATATCTTAGGAAAGTCTCTAACCTAAAAGGCTGTAGCAAAAAGGAAAGCAATAAGAAACATAAAATATACACAGTAGAAGATAATTTCAAAAATTATTCTGTATATTTTCAGAAATATATATATATGTGAAGTATATACATATATATGAAGTAAAAAGAAAACATTGATTTTTATAAGAGGAACATAGCATAAAAAAGGAGCTTTTGAATTAAGAATTAAGTTCTTGAATAGAGGACTGAAAGATAAACTTGAAGGAAACTACCAAAAATCAGAAAAATATTAAAAAATATAGAAGTTATTTGAGAAAATTAGACTCAGTTCAAGATGTCCACCATCTAAGTCATATAAGAATTCCAGAAGAGAGTAGAAAATTTCCTGTAACTGGGAGGTGTTTTTCCAAATGAAAAGACCACAAAATACCCAACATAATAAATGACAACAACACAAAGATTTTCTACCAGGTATACCATTGTGAAAGTTTAGAATGCAAAAGACAAAGAGAATATGCTAAAGATCCCTGAGACCCAAAAAAAAAGAAAAAAAGGTTATATGCAATGTATAAGAAATTATAATACCATTTGGTTTTTCACCAGCATTGGAAGTTGAAAGACACTTAGCATTCTCTTCAAACTTCTAAGGAAAAATTATTTTAGAATCCTTGAAAATCTATACCCAGCCAAGCTATTAATAAAGTAAATGAGTAGAATTACAGTATTGTCAGAATTAAACATTTTTATCTCCTATATGTTCTTTTATATGAAATCACTAAAGGTTGTACTTCAGTAATACAAACAGCAAACTAAATAAAGGAGCAGGAAAAAATAAGGGAAGTAAGAGAAAAAAGAATTTCCAAGATAGTAATAATGAAAAGTTCCAAGACAACAGCCATGAATAATTCCTAACCAGTGAATAACAATTAAGAGAGGAAGATAGTAGACTACAGAAGTAATGCTTGCAAGAAAAAAAAATAAATCTGAAACATTTTCTCATACAGAGAGGATTTTCACTAGTATTAGAGAATTTCAAAGATTAGAGTCATAAAGTTAATAAAACAAACAAAATAATTATTAGCTTCAAGAAAAATATATGAATAAGAAAGGAAATACAATAATAGCCAATAATGCAGTTTAACAATAAACATTTTCACTATTAAAAATATTACACAGAGCATTCAAAATTTATGATATAAATATATTCATATATGGTGGAAGGAAGGGTATTTCTGATTGTTGAAGAAGATATAAGATAAACCTTAATATGATAAGAAGTTAATAGAATACACCTGGAAGCAACAGCAATAACAAAAAGTCAAGATATCAAGATATAGTAAGTTAAGTAGATTACACAGAGGTAACCATGGGGAAAAATGGCTGAAAGTTGTTGCCTCATGGAAGCTGAAATAAAAGAATGAGTATAGCAAATCTCTCATTTAATTTTTAATTCATTTATTATTGTTTGAAATTTCAAGTTATGCACAGGTATTGAATTGATAGAAACAAATAATTAAAAGAAACAGCAGAGAAAAGGGAGGAAAAGATTATTTGTAATTTCCCTCTCATTGATAATCACTAAGATATTTTGATATGAATTATTTTAGTCAATTTTTTTCTATGTATACATGCTAATATGCATTTTGACCAAGTGATAATACTATGCAATATTTTCCCAATTATGAAAATATGAACATGTTCCATACCAAATTTCTTCCACATTTGCAGAGAGTGCACATCATATCATTTTAGGAATATATCACAATTTATTTAATCATCTTCTATATTGGGAAATTGGGTATCAGTATACTTTATATGTTAAAAGACTAAGATTCCTCCCTCTTTTTCTGACCAATTTATCTCCCCCTTGCAGGTGATACCATCCCTGTTGAAATTATGTGAGGAAAACATACATTGGATTTTTTAGCACACATTGTCAAATTCTTCCCCTCCAAGTAATTATCAATGTCAAGATTTGTCAAAAATGGAAATAAATTTCTCCACTTCACAAGCAACCATAGGGTTTATAAAATAATTACATAAATTTTTCTAAATAAAATTTTATCAGTGGAAATCTTAAAATTATTTATTTGCTTGAAAATATTCCTTAGCATAAAATGCTAGGATTGAAAATATTTACTTATTGCAGACTTTGTCCAACCATTATGAGACAATGGCTCATTTAAAAACTTTCAAGCCATTTACATTTAAAAAGTGTACTTCTAAATGCCATCATGATCTTCACTATAATTTAGACTGTTTTAAGTCAATTTGTTATTGATTCAACCAGAAGGTCAATTATATCCTGCAGTTCTTCTTCAGTTTTGGAATTATTGACTTGGTAAAGTCAATTTGTAATTAGACAACTTTCAAAAAGTGCTTTCTCTCCATAACTATCATGGTAGTTTTTGAAATGTTGTGAGTTCTTCCAGACTTCATGGTTATTCAGGTTTTACACTTTTTATCTATGGTGCTTTTTGTTTTATTGATGTATATCTTATGTTTGACAAAGGACTTGCAAGAATTGCATAGAACACTCCAACCTTGCACTGGGTTTGCTAGTTCAGTATTAGTATATATATATATATATATATAGTATATATACTAATATATATATTAGTATATAAAACTGTCCTTTTTAAAGTAAAAATGATTAAACATCAGCAAATCCATATAATTCAATTTAATAAATTCATGTCCCTTTATACACCTTAGAAAAGAAATGAGTATTTATGAAGTATTAGGATTGCCTAGGCCCTGCCACGTAGATTTTGAATGCTTTGTTGAGATTTATACTGTTTGTAAGGAAGCAATAGCCCAACCAACCTAACCATAGCGGGTTTATAGTTTAGTCACTCGGTTAAGTTGGACTCTTTGTGACCCCATGGACTTCAGCAGGCCAGGCTTCCCTGTCCTCTACTATCTCCAAGAGTTTACTCAATCTCATGTCCATTGAGTCAGTAATGCCATCCAAAAATCTCATCCTCTAACATGCCCTTCTTCTCCTGCCCACAATCTTTGCCAACATCAGGGTCTTTTCCAATGAATTGGCTCATCATATCAGGTGGCCAAAGTATTGGAACTTCAGCATCAGCATCAGTCCTTCCAATGAATATTCAGGCTTGATTTCATTTAGAATCAACTGGTTTGATTGCTTTGCAGTTCAAGGAACTAAAGAGGGGTTGATAACTTATTAATTTACAGATTGATACAAATATGGAAAAGCCTCCCTCCTCCAAATTAGGAAATCAGTCAAACCCAAACATTGTGTCATGAAGAAAGGGAACCCAAATTGCATTCTAGGCTTTTCCATTTCCCGTCTGTGTGAGTTTGAGCTAGGCACCATCGCTTTGCCATTCTTCAGGTCTCAGTAACAGTTTCGGTATTAGCTCCCCACGGAGGCCTTCTCTGTGCAGCACTAAAATTAAAGTCTCCATATCACCTTCTGCTTTCCCTTTGGTAAAAGCGTTTCTTGCACTAAAAATCATTTATTTAAAGTCAGTGTTTCTCAGTAAAGAAGCATGAGGGCCAGGAGATGGTTTTCTCGTTTATTCCTTTATCCCTGGTTGTTGTCGTTGCTGTTTGCCACTCAGTTGTGTCTGACTCTTTGGGGTTCCATGGACTGCAGCCTCCAGGCGCTCTGTCCATGGAATTCTCCAAGCAAGAATACTGGAGTGGATTGCCATTCCCTTCACTAGGGGATTTTCCCAATCCAGGGATCGAACCCAAGTCTCCTACATTGCAGACAGGTTCCTTACCATCTGAGCCACCAAGGAAGCCCTTTCACCTGGGAAGCCCATCCATGGTACCCGGCACAACGCCTAACACACAGTAAGTGACAAATGTGGGTTTGTTCAATGAATATGTGAACAAAATGAGCTTCATGGTTCAAAGTCTCAGTTTCATGACTTACAAAGGGATAAAGGAATAAACAAGATAAAGGGCAAATAGCAACTTCCAGGGTTGCTATGGTGTTGAGATAAGACTATTGAGTAGACTCAGGTGAGGACAGAGGATACATATATCACCTCTCCACTGTGAGACCTCTCTCAAATCTAAGAGGGTTAGTGTACATGAAAGTGTGTTGTAAGCTGAGTATTCTCTATAGGCAGAATTTACTGTTAGCTTTCATATAAGTAAATATTTTATTATATCCACATATAAAGATATCCTTAAGGTGTCTTTCCAGTGGGCTAGACTTCTCATAGTTACATACACATATTTGCTTTTTCCCAATTCATTGCATGCACCATTTCACCCCAGCCTCCTAACCTCTACCCACTTTGGCAATTTGTTATCACTCACTGAGAACACACCCTAATCGTAAAGACTATATCAACTAGAATTCATAGAGAAAAACAGAAGCCATTCTAGGTATTCCAGGAGGAGTGACTTAATATAGAATTAGGGGCTTATTCTGTAAGTATAAAACTTATCCTATAACATTTGAAGAGTTGAGAACAAAGACCAGAAGGGTAGCTACCAAAGATACTAGTTGCCCACAGCCCTGAAGTGGGCGATTCTTAAAAACTAACCCACAAGGCTTTGAAAATGTCAAGAGTCTCCAAGAAGCAATCACCAAGGGTCCCAGTGGTGTGCAACACCCATGATACACAGGCTCTTAGCGAACACGCTGCTGAAAAACTCATGCAGCTGCTCACAAATCTGCCTAATTTCTCTGGGAGATAATGGCTTCTCCTAATACCACTTTAAATACCTTGAAGACCGAAATATACTGCTTCAAGTGGATCAATTAGGGAAGAGTGCAGCAGTCACTCTCTCTTATTTCCCATTGCTGCGTATTTTGGAGGTGGGAGAAACGGTTCCATACATAGGTCACTGACTATAAACAGCTTATTAGATAACACAACAGTACCTACAGGGTGTTTGCCACACCCCCCAAGCTGTAACTGTGTCTTCAGCAGTTGCTTTGGGGAAACAGGGTACACAAGCCCTGTGACTCCTGTAGGCATGATCCAATACCTCTTTTCATCTCTTCCATCAACTTTTTTGGAATGCTATAAGATAGTGAGTAAAATATGAAACATTTTCTATCTCTCCCCAGAAGCATGTGAGTTTGCTTCTGGCCCTTCTCCAGAGGTTTTGAGGATGGAAGGATGTCCTTCGACATCCCCTTCACCTCCCCAAGGGTCTTAAGACTGTTTCATTGGAGTGAAGAGTCAGGGAAGCAGATGTCCTACGTATCTCTAAAGATACTTCCTACGTGTCTCAGCTGGTAACTTCTCACACATCGGCATCTCCAAAGTGGGGCCTCTTTCTTGTATTCAGGGTAGTGATTTTTAAGTTTTATTCACTGCTGTATTTCTAGACCCTCGGAATCTACCTGGCTGGTACACGGTGATACTTGGTGATGATTGGATTGGATGGACACATATTAAATAAGAAAGAAAGTCATAACTCAAATGATACAATTTAAATTTTAAAAAGTGCCTTCAATATGAAAATGTTTAGACAACCTGGCAATTTTCTCTTTTTTGGAAAGATGTGCTTAGGATCTTTCCTCACAATATGAATGTTCTTACCAGCCTGTCCAAATACATTAATCCTTTAGGGACACACTTAAACTGAAAGCATTCGCTGATGGCTCAGACCATGTGCTATCATTGCTATTTTCATCAGAAACACAAAATTTGGGGCTTATTCACACGACAGAACTTGGATATTTGGTCTTATGCAGATCTGAATTTAAATCCCAGATCTTCTATGTGACAGTTATGAGACTATGAATAAATCAACCTTTTTACCTGTTTTCCCATTTGTATGGTTAGGGTAACTATAATATCTACTAGAGTAACTATGATAGTTGCCTTAGAAATTGTGCATATGAATACAGACATGTGTGCATGTCTCATATAGTACTGAGATACTATATTGAGTATAGACATACTATATGATCTCATATAGTATTTATCATAAATATATCATATAGTATTTATCATAAACAGGGCTTCCCAGGTGGAGCAGTGGTAAAGAATCTGCCTGCCAATTCAGGATACACAAAAGACGATGCAGGTTCTATCACTGCGTTAGGAGGATCCCCTGGAGTAGAAAATGGCAACCCACTCCAGAATTCTTGCTTGAAAAACTCCATGGGCAGAGCAGCCTGGTGTGCTACAGTCCATGGGGCTGGAAAGGGTCGGATATGACTGAACAACTGAACACACACACACACACACACACACACAAATAATAAATACTAGTTTTAATCATACTTTTATTTTTCATGGTTTCCTGTGATCATATCCTATCTCTGTAACAAAATTGTAAACTCTATAGGATGAAAAGACTGATTTCAAGATTTGAGTCCCCTTAGTAGGAAGGGTCATGAAGAGTTGGTTACGACTGAGCGACTTCACTTTCACTTTTCACTTTCATACATTGGAGAAGGAAATGGCAATACTCCAGTATTCTTGCCTGGAGAATCCCAGGGACAGCAAAGCCTGTTGGGCTGTCGTCTATGGGGTTGCACAGAGTCAGACACGACTGACGAGACGCAGCAGCAGCAGCAGCGGTAGGAAGAAAGCGTGCACTAGATCCATAAATCCTTCGCAAGTGAATCATTTTGAATGTAGAGACAACAACATGGAGGACAAAAGAATTTCCTTTTGTATTTTTCCTCCATTTCTATTACATAGAGTTTCCCTCCACTTTGCATTTTTTATTACATCACCCATTACCTGGCTTAGAATCTGACTGAGAAACATTTGTTTTATTTTAGCAGAAATAGAACTAGCCTCCAGGGAATCAAATTCCTTCCATTCCACACACATTTACTTGTTTTTGTTTTTTTTTTTTTTTTATGCATAAGACGCAATGCAGGACTCAAGCATGATCCAGACACATTTCCTGAATGTAAAAACCTTGGACATTGGGAATCATCAGAAGCTTGGGTCTGAGACAAGCTGACCTTGCCTGGAAAAACAGGAAATCAAAATTGTAACAAAGAGCTGATACTGGATATCCCACTAACACGTTTCATTGTTCTTTGTTCTTGCCCTTTGAAAATAATGACAATATCTTACATTGGCATGGTGATTCTAATACCTGAAAGCATGCTTGCTTGTTTTACCTCATTTTATCTTTACTTCTTTCCTGTTCAGTGGAACAAATACTATATTTTAACAACTGAAGAAACCAAGGCTCAGAAGGGTTTCATTTCTTTAAATGAATTGAGCAGATTATTATTGCATTTCCCAGAAATGCAATAATAAATTATTTCAAACCCTGAAGTATAAACTAAAGATAGGGGAGGGTGCAAAAACTTATGTCCACAACCTGCACACGGATATTTATAACAGCTTTATAAATAAATAAAACAGATTGTCAAATCCTGGAAGCAACCAAGATGCTCTTCAGGAGATGAATGGATTAAATAATCTATAGTACATCCAGAAAATAATATATTTTTAAGCACTAAAAAAGTGAGCTATCAAACCACGAAAAACATGGAGCACCTTAAATTCATATTATTAAGTGAAAGAAGCCCATCTGAAATGACTACATGCTGTATAATCCCAACTGTATGACATTATGGAAAAGGCAAAATTATGGAGAAATAAAAAGGCCACAGATGCAGAGAACATAGTCGGGGTGGTGGTGGTTGCTTCTCATACCTGCACCTGTCTCAGAACTGCCCTGGACTGGTGGGTCTACTTAGCGCAGAGGTGTTTAAGATGGTTCATTCTGCTTCTTCCAGAGAATCAGTCAATTCTCCAACAATCCCTGATTTCTCGTAACAGAGAATGATGTTTACAAACCAAAGTCTGAGTCTTGCAAGTTCTCATTTCTACCCGGGAGTAACTGCTTCTAGGCTCTCAGTGGACAGATCTAGGAACCATGTGTATGGATAATAACTCATGTGTACATATATATGTATATATATATTCTTTCTTAACTCTGTTTACTTTATACACATTTTAAAAAACATACCTTTGAGCTTTATTAATAACCCCAACCCAGTCCACCATATGATTCATTCTTATAGTCAACTCTATCCTGATTTGTAATTTGTAAGCAGTATGACTCATCATCTACAGTATATTTACTTGTTCAACCCTAGTATACATATAATGCAGTTTCAGAATTGCTGAATCCGGACCACTCTGAGAAAGGAATTTACCAACTAGCATACAGCATTTCTGGACAGTTCTTTTCATCTTTCGGAGAAGGCGATGGCACCCCACTCCAGTACTCTTGCCTGGAAAATCCCATGGACAGAGGAGCCTGGTAGGCTGCAGTCCGTCTTTAACCCTCAGTTTTTCAGTCAGATCACTGTTTCCAGAGTTATGTAAGTTGGTTCCTTTCTTTCTGGCTTTCTTCAGCATGGTTAGGTGAGTCATTTGTAACTCAGTTAGATTCCTTTGTCACAGTCTGCATTTCATTTTAGGTACCTCTTTATAATCTGGTATATATCAAACATTTATAATTTTCATACAGTAAACTTTACGCATCACGACACATAGTTCTATAGGTTTAATCAATGCAGTAGCTGTGTACCGCTGCCACAGTTCCGTATAGAATGCTCCATTATCCCCACACTGCCCCTTTATGCTGCTGCTGCTGCTAAGTCGCTTCAGTCGTGTCCGACTCTGTGCGACCCCATAGACGGCCCTTTATAGTCAACTCCTATTCCCAAACCCAACCCCAGGCAGTCACTAATCTGTGTTCTGTCTCTATAGCTTATCTTTTATGTAGAATGTCATATAAAAGAAACTTTACAGAATACAGCATTTTTTGTTCAGCTTCTTTAGCCTAGCATAATGGTTTCTGAGATGTACTCTTTAGTTTTGCTTATCCATAGTTACTTTGTCTTTTACTGTACAGTAGTATTTATTGTACAAACTTTGTACAATTTGTTTAAACATATATCAGTAGAAATTTGGGCTGTTTCCCACTTTTGCTATGATGAAGTTGCTAAGCATGCTCACACACAGGTCTTTGTGTGGACATATGCTATCATTACTCTTGAATAAATTTTATTAAGAGTGAGATTATTGAATCACATAAGAGGTAAATCTTACATTTATAAGAAAGGTCCTGTTTTCCAAAGTATCTGTACTATTTTGCATTCTTTTTTAATCTTTTTAAAAATTGTATTCAATTTAAGTAGACCAAAAAAAAATCACCCATTCCTTGCCCCTCACCTTCCACCTCTGGCAACTACCAATCTGTTTTCTATACCTGTGAGCTTGGTTTTTGTTTTGTTTTGTCTAGATTCCACATAAAAGAAATATCATACAATTTTTTTGTCTGATTTGTTTCGCTTAGCATAATGCCTTCAAAGTCAATCCATATTATTGCAAATAGTAAGATTTCATTCTTTTTTATAGCTGAATAATATTCCATTGTCCTGGATCAGGAAGATCTCCTGGAGAACTTAGTGGCAACCCACTCCAGTATTCTTGCCTGGAGAATTTCATGGACAGTGGAGCCTTGTGGGTTACAATCCACGGAGTCACAAAGAGTCAGACATGACTGAGTGACTAGCACATGCACACAAAATTCCATTGTATATATAAACCCATACCTTTTATCCATTCATTCATTGACAGACCCTTAGGTTTTTCCATATCTTGGCTAATATAAAAAATGCTGTAAGTAATGAGGCTGGGAATATTTTTAAGTTAGTGTTTCTTTTTCTTTTGATAAATATCCAGAAATGGAATTTTTGGATAATATGGTAGTTCTAGTTTTAATTGTTAAGGAACCATCATACTGCTTTCCATACTGGCTGTATAAATTTAAATTCCCACCAATAAGGGTTCCTTTTTCTCCACATACCTTTCAATATCCATTATTTCTTATCTTTTAGATAATAGCCATTCTAATAGATATGATGTGATACCTCACTGTGATTTTGATTTGCATTTCCCTGATAATTAACGATGTTATTTTTCATGGCCATCTATATGTCTTCTTTGAAAATATGTATATTTAGTTTTTTGCCCATTTTTAATCAATAGTATATTTGTGCTATTGAGTTGTATGAGTTCTTTATATATTTTGGATATTATTCCCTTATCAGATTTATGATTTGCAAATGTTTTCTCCCATTCAGTAGGCTGAATTTCATTTTGATCATGGTTTCCTTTTCTGTAAAAAGAAAACAGCATCAGTTGAGTTCAGTTCAGTCGCTCAGTCGTGTCCGACTCTTTGCCACCCCATGAATCGCAGCACGCCAGGCCTCCCTGTCCATCACCAACTCCTGGAGTTCACTCAGACTCATGTCCATCGAGTCAGTGATGCCATCCAGCCATCTCATCCTCTGTTGTCCCCTCCTCCTCCTGCCCTCAATCCCTCCCAGCATCAGAGTCTTTTCCAATGAGTCAGCACTTCGCATGAGGTGGCCAGAGTACTGGAGTTTCAGCTTCAGCATCATTCCCTCCAAAGGAATCCCAGGGCTGATCTTCTTCAGAATGGACTGGTTGGATCTGCTTGCAGTCCAAGGGACTCTCAAGTCTTCTCCAACACCACAGTTCAAAAGCATCAATTCTTCGGCGCTCAGCCTTCTTCACAGTCCAACTCTCACATCCATACATGACCACAGGAAAAACCATAGCCTTGACTAGACGAACCTTTGTTGGCAAAGTAATGTCTCTGCCTTTCAATATGCTATCTAGGTTGGTCATAGCTTTCCTTCCAAGGAGTAAGCGTCTTTTAATTTCATGGCTGCAGTCACCATCTGCAGTGATTTTGGAGCCCAGAAAAATAAAGTCTGACACTGTTTCCACTGTTTCCCCATCTATTTCCCATGAAGTGATGGGACCAGATGCCATGATCTTCATTTTCTGAATGTTGAGTTTTAAGCCAACTTTTTTACTCTCTACTTTCACTTTCATCAAGAGGCTTTTTAGTTCCTCTTCACTTTCTGCCATAAGGGTGGTATCATCTGCATATGTGAGGTTATTGATATTTCTCCTGGCAATCTTGACTCCAGCTTGTGTTTCTTCCAGTCCAGCGTTTCTCATGATGTACTCTGCATATAAGTTAAATAAGCAGGGTGACAATATACAACCTTGAAGTACTCCTTTATCTATCAATAAATATGGGTTTCCCTGATAGTTCAGTTGGTAAAGAATCTGCCTGCAATGCAGGAGACTCTGGTTCAATTCCTGAGTCCAGAAGATCCTCTGGAGAAGGGATAGGCTACCACTCCAGTATTCTTGGGCTTTCCTCATGGCTCAGCTGGTAAAGAATCCACCTGCAATGTGGGAAACCTGGGTTCTTTATCAATAGATATCTCTATCAATATGTCTCTATCAGTAGATATAGGTAGGTAGATGATAGATAATAGATATTTATCTACCAAGAAATTTTAGTGAAACTTTCTAAATTATGTATTAATTTCTATAAACCAGAGGAATCAAATGGAGTACAAACTGGAAAATATGTTTCTGATCACACTTTATTATATTTTTCCGAGAAGAGTGGGAATCAAAAAGTCAATAATCCTTGTAATGTCATTAGCAAGTGTGGCAATGTGGAAACACAATGTCACACTCAGAAGATAGAAGGTCCAGGTGAGTGTGTGTGTGTACGTGTGTTTTAGAGAGACAGGTAGGTGTGGAGAGGGACATTCTGGAAAATGACTAGTATAGAAATTCTTTTTTTAGTAAACAGCTGGCAAAAGTCAATTTAAACCCCTGGTGTGAATTCTACACTTTCTCACTTCTTCTGGACTCCATCTCCATTAATCGAACTATTTTCTTCTGTGTATTCAAATCATTTTCCCATAGCATATAAACAAGAATCATTTCTTACTGTTAAAGAAAATTAAAGTCTGCCATCGACCTCATGTAGAGAAGGAAATGGCAACCCACTTCAATAGTCTTGCTTGAAAAATTCAATGAACAGAGTAGCCTGGGGTGCTACAGTCCACGGGGTCGCGAAGAGTCAGCCACAACTGAGCACTGTGACCTCAAGACTCATATCTCCCTTTTTTCAGAGGTACTTTTCTGGGAAAAGTATTTTCTCTTTTGATGTGAAGAAAAAAAATTAGTAAGTTCTAGGAGTTGATAGGGGGAGTAAGGGATGAATAGGCAGAGAACAGAGGATTTTTAGGGCAGTGAAAATATTCTGTATAGTTTTATAATGAATACATGTCACTGTACATTTGTCCAAATCCATAGAATGTACAACATCAAAAATAAACCCTAATGTAGATTGTGGATTTGGGGTGTTGTAGTTTGCCAGTGCTAGGGATATCAGTTTTGCCTTCTCAGGTGCAAAACAGCATGATGACAATATGCGCACACACTCCTCCTCACAGGCTTGTTATAGTGATCCAATGGTATGCTGTGGGTTAAAAGTACACACATGCAAGCTAAAGGGTATGATATCTCTAAACACATTAGTCATTGTCACTATGACTTGGCCTAGCTTGGGCCTGAGATCATAAATACCATGAAAGTACAACTAAGGCTCAGACACTGCCTCTCACTGCCAGTATAAACCCTCTCCAAGATCAGGATATAAAAATAGTGGTAGGAAAAAAAAAATACAATCCAGAACAATATAACAGCAGCAAAACCAAAATTGTGTCAGACTGACCTGGAATAGAATTTTGGTTCAGTGACATATAAGATAGGTGTTCTGGAGAAAGTTCCTTCTTTCAAAGTTTTATTATCTTTAAAAATGGAGACTAGACAAAGGTTTTAAGTATTCTTGACAGAATTTAGAAACGAAAATAAAACTTTTTAATATCATTCTGCATATAGATTTTTGAAGCACGTTACTGTATTACTCCTGCTTCTATTCATTTTTATATTTGTCAAGCATTATTTTAATATCTCTGTTTGCCAGATTTCATGCAAGACATCAGGGATGCTGGTCTTTTCTCTCCTCTGCCTGTTATTTTTAGAAATGATAATTCTGAAAAGCTAAGAGCCACTATCAATGGTCTGCTTCCATAGAGTAAGTTGATTCAACTCCTCACACTTTCTCTTTCTCAAAAAGAGCTATTGGTTAGCAAGTCCAATTGCAGATAAAGTCTACTGTGATTTAGCAGAAGAAACATCATGATTGAAGTAAAGAAATAAATAGAAGTAGGTATAACCAGCATCTATTGAGTCAGAGATGAAAAGGAATTAGCAGGTATTAGAACCCAAAGAGGGCTTCCCTGGGGAGAAGGCAATGGCAATTCACTCCAGTACTCTTGCCTGGAAAATCCCATGGATGGAGGAGCCTGGTGGGCTGCAGTCCCTGGGGTCGCTAAGAGTCGGATACAACTGAGCGACTTCACTTTCACTTTTCACTTTCATGCACTGGAGAAGGAAATGGGAACCCACTCCAGTGTTCTTGCCTGGAGAATCCCAGGGACAGGGGAGCCTGGTAGGCTGCCATCTATGGGGCTGCACAGGGTCAGACATAAGAATGCAGGTTCGATCCTTGGGTCAGGAAGATCTTCTGGAGGAGGGCATGGTAACCCACTCTAATATTCTTGCCTGGAGAATCCCATGGATAGAGGAGCCTAACAAGCTATGGTCCGTAGGGTGGCAAAGAGTCAGACATGACTGAAGGGACTTAGCATGCAGGCACAGAACCCAACTATAGCTTGAACCCAAGTATACCAAGCTATTAAAGAGGTTTTTTACAGACCAAAATACTGAGATATAAAGCTGAGGCAACTTTCATGTCCTGAAGGCTGGATTTGAAACAACTTTGCATGACTCTCAGACTCTTGTTCTTCTCTCTCCACCAAGGTAACATTGAAATAAAGGGAAGCATTTTCTTCCATTGTCTGCCAAAGTAAATTGCTCATGAGGAGAGTAAGAAAACTTATAAACCATCTGTCTGTCACAAGCCACTCTGTTGCCAATGTTTGCTTTGTGACTCGCACATTTTGGCATTGACTGAAATACTCAATCCCCTTCCCATTGTCTCCTAAGTAAGAGTTAAGGGAAAGATAGGGGGAAAGTTCAGTGAGATGAGAGAAGTAACTTGTACCTTCTCAGCAATAAAGGGACCCCTTTCTGGGCTTGAGAGGAGGACAAATCAGATGGAGGTGGCCAGTGTGGTCAGTGGTGAAGACCTGCTGCTCTGGGGGACTCACCTTTTGTTTTCCTTTAGTGGTAATTTTTGCAGGGAGATTGATAAGGCTCTCATATGTTGGGGCTTCCCAGGTGGCACTTGTGGTAAAGAATCCGCCTGCAATGCAGGAGCCACAGGAGATTTGGATTCGATCTCTGGGTCAAGAAGATCTCCTGGAGGAGGGCATGGCAACCCTCTCCAGTATTCTTGCCTGGAGAATCCCATGGACAGATGAGCCTAATGGGCTATGGTCTTTAGGGTCACAAAGAGTCAGACACGACTGAAGGGACTTAGCACGCAGAAAGAGAACCCAACTATGCCAAGTTATTAAAGAGGTGAGGATCAGAAGAGATCTGAGTATGGACTAAAGACTATTTTTTTTTATTTGTTGATCCTTTCATTCAATAAATATGTATTGAATATTATTTGCCATTATTTGCCTCAAGGTGTTGAATTCAAAAATCTTTACTGCAACTGGCTGGTGATGCCTCAGAATGTAGGATTTACTACAAGCCATGGCTTAAAGGTAAAAGATTTCAGATGCCATTACCAATCCCCGAAGTCATTTAGTCACCAGTATGAGCTATAATGGATTATTGATTTCATAGAGTATAAAGGCTTCCAAAAATCTATCATAGGCTGTGGGGTTAATCTGGAGACTGAATTTGCACACTTATTTGTGTATTGTCTGTCCTCATTCTCATGTATAATTCCTCCTTCTGGAGTTAATGGGAGTTATGCGCCTGCTTCCAAGGGTGAAAAAATACTTTCTTTTAGCTTTCATGCCTCAAATGCCAATGAAATAATAGCTCAGAGAATGAAGTCTCTGAATGTTTAAACTTGAATCCTTCAAATGTCATATTCAAGCATGTGTCCATCATCATTAAAATTGTTCAGAAATAAGGTCCTGGCAAATTTCATTTCAATTTAGATTCTTTGTGAAGCTGAAGTGCACACAGATACTAGCTCTTACATCTTCAGTGGTTCCATGTTTTTATTTTGCATTTCATTAGGAGTGTGTGTGAGAGAGAGAGCATAAAGGAGGCAGAGTCAGAGATGGAGAGGGAAGGCAAGAGTCCCATGCGGTCTTCTGCCAACATTCTAAAATTAAATATCCTTATTTGAGAGCTCACTCATGATTTGCCAAGAGTAGACACTCCCTGAAAAAGTCTAATCCCCTGAAAAATAAGCTACATAATGAAAACATTTGCAAAGTTGTCACCATAGAGTTGCAAATATACATCACCAATGATCTTCCTCTATATGCATGAATGAGATATTTCAATAATGAGCAAAAAAAGGATAGATTCACAGTGAACCTATCTTTTCTGTACAAAAAGTCAAACAAGTGGCAAATTCACTCTAGTCAAGTTGTTGACTTAAATAAGTGTGATTACTCATTGAGAATGGATATGTGCTTTTGCTCAGTCACTTCAGTCATGTCCAAATTTTTCGACCCCATGGACCGTAGCCTGTCAGGTTCCTGTGTTCATAGAATAATCCAGGCAAGAATACTGGAGCACGTTTCCATTGCCTCCTCCAGGGGATCTTGCTGACCTAGGGATAGAACCTGCATCTCTTGCGTCTCCTGCATTGCAGGTGGATTCTTTATCGCTGAGCCATTGGGGAAGCCAAGGAATATATATACAGACAGATAGATAGATCTAGATATAGATATTTCTATTAGAAATGACTTGTATAATATCCCAGAAGTCAGGAAAATATATGAAACCATTACCAGGGTTGCCTCCTCCCAGCATCACTCCAGGTAGAGGCATTATAAAGGAGCTCATAGATGCTCCACATAGACTCAAAATCATGGAATTGTGTGTTCAAGTTTAATTTTTCATTTGCCTGATGAAGAACCTGAGACTACAGATGTCATGGTACTTGCCCAAATTCTTCTAAAAATAAGCAAGTCATGAGGAAGAATGCACATCCATGTTTCTCAACCATTTTCTGTTCCCTTTCCATCTCCTCTCACACGTGATAGTCTGAAAGAAAAATGTAATCAATAGTTTTCAGAGAGTCTCAAGACCAAACAAAACAAAACAAAACAAAACTGCCTATTATTCCAATCCATGTCTATTGATTGAATATGCATCCATGTCTACCTATTGCTTCATCCATGTCTATTCTCTACTTTTAAAACTGTACATAACATTATCATATGCTATTTAAAAGCTAAGGATACCACTGTAGATACAATGTCTATTGAGTTTTAATAACCATATATAGATGCAGTCTTTCATCTATTTAATCTATCCTAGAGCCTAGTGAGGGGCTGCCCAGATGTCTCAGTAGTAAAGAATCCCCTTGCCAATGCAGGAGATGCCAGTTAGATCCCTGGATCAGGAAGACCCTGGAGGAGGAAATGGCAATCTACTCTGGTGTTCTTGCCTGAAAAAATCCCACAGGCAGAGGAGCCACAGTCCACAGAGTTGCAAAGAATTGGATGCAACTGAGCATGAAAGCATGCAGAATATTCTGTAGGAATTGTTTCAGTATTCATTTCAGGTGTAAATCAGTAAGAATACACTAAAAATTCTCAATGATAGAGAACACAGCAATATTCTACTGTTAAAAAGGCCTTAAAAATGCTATTCAGTTCTCAGGATTTGTCAAATCATTGCTTCTCCAGGTCCAGCTTAAGATCCATCTTATCCATGAAGTCTTTCAGGACTTCTAACCCTGATCTGCCATCTCTGCATTATAATTGTGCTTATATCCTTTGAGTATAGTGTATACTTTATTTATTTAATTATTTTTAGTTTTTCCTAGAGGCTACCTTTGCTTTCAGCCTAGTTTAATCAAGAAGAAGAAAATGTTCTCTGGTATCCACAGTCTTCATTGTCACATTCTCTTTGACATTTCTGGCTTCCCTGGTGGCTCAGATGGTAAAGCGTCTGCCTGCAATGCAGGAGACCTGGGTTTGATCCCTGGGTCAGGAAGATCCCCTGGAGAAGGAAATGGCAACTCACTTTAGTACTCCTGCCTGGAAAATTCCATGGATGGAGGAGCCTGGTAGACTACAGTCCATGGAGTCACAGAGTTGGACACGACTGAGCAACTTCACTTTCTATGACATTACAGGAAAAGGGCCAGCATATGAATTAAACCTATGAGTTCAGCACTGGGATGAGTACAATGGACATCTTCATTGATTCTTTATGAATCCAGGCATTCTATTTATTTTGACCAAAATCCCTGTTCTGTCTGTAGACTAATAGGCCATGATTTTTATCACTTAAGCATGGGTTTAATTACTTGAACATGGAGGAAAGAAAAGCAAAAATGCAATCATTTTAACATCTCACATTTTCACATCTGTATTCACTCTAGAGTTCAACAGCCACATACATTCTTCATGTTTACAAGTTATAATTAACCCTTGCTATAGTTTATAAAATAGGTAGTATAAAATAATGGATAAAATTATGAGTTCCCTAGTCAGACAGCCCCTTGTTTTAATCAAGCATTTGGTATGATTTTAGTTTCCTTTGCTCTAAAGTTGGGATAATAATGTCCTTAGTTTTATTGTAAATATTAATGGAGATAATTCAAGTAAAGCAATTAACTCCTGGCAGAGAAAAGTGATCAGTAGATCTTCATTATTAATATTACTGCTTTTCCATATAATTCTTGAATTATTATTACTACAGAAGTATTACCTTTATGCTTTTCCCCCTTATTCATAGTTCCTGGCATGTGGCTCAGAGTCTGCACTAACCAATTTCTGCAGTTATCTTGGGTGATTGTAATATCCACTCACATCTCTGTTTGTTGACCTGTTCATACTCAAAGCCTTCTCCTCCACTTAACTCAGCTACCAGCTCACACAGGCATGGTTGTTCATTTCCAGTATCCAAATCTCTGTGCCCCCAAACCACTCATTCAAGCCCCATTTCTCAAATCACATAATTGCTCCTCTCTCTATTTCAGTCTCTTATGTGAGGGCACACATGTGTGAATATACACATGCACACACATACACAGATATGCACAGAGAAAGACACACACATATACAAAGACACATCTTTTGAAATGCTCACGATCTTTAGGCTTTGGCCCTTATTTTCCTTCCCTACATTTCCCTCATTCTAAACACCACGCAGTGGGTTTTCCCAGATGGCCTCTGCTGCTGCTGCAGATAAATCGCTTCAGTCGTGTCCAACTCTGTGGGACCCCACAGACGGCAGCCCACCAGGTTCCCCCATCCCTGGGATTCTCCAGGCAAGAACACTGGAGTGGGTTGCCATTTCCTTCTCCAATGCACGAAAGTGGAAAGTGAAAGTGAAGTCACTCAGTCGTGTCCTATTCGTAGCGACCTCATGGACTGCAGCCCACCAGGCAGCTCTGTCCATGGGATTTTCCAGGCATCTATGCCCAAAGCATCAGATACTATTCATATATCATGGACTGCCTAATTTATATCCAGTTCAGACCTTTTTTTGAGTTCCAAATCTATATGTCATCTTGACTCCTTGCCATCTCCACTTGCACCCCTCAGTAGCATTTCAACATGCTGAGGACTCAATCCACCTTCCCCTTCAAACCTATTAATGTTATTTTCCATTTCCACAAATGATAAGACCATCTAACCATCCCAGTGCCTAAGTCAGGAATCTATAAATTATTCTCTCATTTCCCTCCTCCTCCAACAAGTATGTTAGCTCAAATCTCTAAAATCCATTTATTTCTCCTCCATCTTTAATCACCACTGCTGCTGCCAACTCCTGTCTAGACTGATGTCTTCTCTCGCTATAACTCTTTACAGGTCATATGCCTCCTCATTGCTCTCTATCGAGCCCAGACTCCAACTTTACTTAAAAAATAAATCTGAGCATGTTACTCTTATGTTTAAAATCTTTCCATGTTTTCATAACCCTGTTAGAATAAAGAAAAGTTCTGGAACCTATCCTGAACCATAGATAAGGTCACTGCTTATCCTTCTAGCTTCATGGCATCTGGTCCCATCACTTCATGGCAAATAGATGGGGAAACAATGGAAACAGTGACAGACTTCATTTTTTTTGGGCTCCAAAATCACTGCAGATGGTGATTGCAGCCATGAAATTAAAAGATGCTTGCTCCTTGGAAGAACAGCTATGACCAACATAGACAGCATATTAAAAAGCAGAGACATTACTTTGCCAACAAAGGTCCATCTAGTCAAAGCTATGGTTTTTCCAATACTCATGTATGGATGTGAGAGTTAGACTATAATGAAAGCTGACCACCGAAGAACTGATGCTTTTGAACTGTGGTGTTGGAAAAGACTCTTGAGAGTCCCCTGGATGGCAAGGAGATCCAGCCTGTCCATCCTAAAGGAAATCAGTCCTCAATATTCATTGAAATGACTGATGCTGAAACTCCAATACTTTCGCACTTGATCCAAAGAGCTGACTCATTTAAAAAGACCCTGATGCTGGGAAAGATTGAAGGTGAGAGAAGAAGAAGAAGAGGATGAGCTGGTTGGATGGCATCACCGACTCAATGGACGTGCATTTGAGTAAACTCCGGGAGTTGGTGATGGACAGGGAGGCCTGGCATTCTGCAGTCCATGGGGTTGCAAAGAGTTGGACAGACTGGGCGAATGAACTGAACTAAACTGAACTGAACTGAAGCAATTAATTAGTTAAGTGACTTGAACAAAGCTATTAGTATGATCAAAAAAAAAGTCCAGAGTAAAAACCCAAAAAGATGTTCTAGAAGAGTCTAGACTCGTCTCATCATTAACATATTAGGGATAAATTGAGTTGACTATGGGTCAGGAAAAAGCATAGGAGATGAATGGTATCTTTTCAGTAAGACGCGTGCCCGCAGTCCCTTTGATCATTAATATAATTAACCCTGCTGCTGCTGCTAAGTCACTTCAGTCATGTCCGACTCTGTGCAACCCCGTAGACGGCAGCCCATCAGGCTCCCCCGTCCCTGGGATTCTCCAGGCAAGAATACTGGAGTGGATTGCCATTTCCTTCTCCAATAATTCATAATTCTAAAATATCACCCAACAAGAAGGAAGAGGAGGAGGAAGAGGAGAAGAAAAAAGAGGAGAAAATAAGAAGCAAGAGAAGACATAAGGAGGAAGGGAAGAAAACAAGAGGAGGAAAAAGAAAGCAGCCGTGACTTTGTCAGATTCATATCCCACCTATCACTGTAAAGCTGTTCATTAGAAATGTAAGATAACTGTACAGAAAAGAGCTTAAGGAAAGCAAAACTGAAACTATTTTGTTTTCATTTTTTGTTTTTAAATGCTTCTCTTTCGTTTTACCTTTATTGAAGTGGGTCTTTGAAAAATCATCATTTTCAGCACTACAAACTGAACAAGCTCTTGGCATTTCTCATACAAAAGAGGTGCCATAATTTCATGCCTTTGCAAACACATACTGTGAGCAATCAAGGGAAAAAGAAAATTAAAAACTAATTCTGCTGTTTATTCTCCTCATTTATTTCATCAGCCATCTCAGTCTTACACTGAATAATAATCAACAGGATTTGATAGACACACCTAGGGGAGGCTAGACATCTTCTCTCAAAATCTACAGAAAGCTGGAAAGGAAAGTCAAATAACAATGCTTTGGGGAGGCATCTCTAATTATACAATCAAAACTATCTGTACCAACATTTCCAGGCTGTGGAAGTATTCTGAAATCAGAAGTTACATGGGGTAATAATAATTTGAAAGCTGGAGTTTATCATGGACTCAAACATTTGACAGCACCAAACCATGACCAAAAAAGACTCCAGAAAAGTATAGACATTAGAATTGTGACCAATGACTAACGTTTTTCTGTACCTGCATCTCGATTCTTCCTCCTTGAATTTTGAAAGTTCAGAGTTCACCTGGAGGTCCCGATGATGTCTTTAGTATAAATTCCATTTACACCTCTGCAGCATCATGGACACAATTCATAATGCATAAAACCAAATTACCCATCAAAGAAAAGTTTGTCATTTCTGAAACTCTCCTCAAGAGTTTAGTGTGGGAGCTATACAGGATGAGAGTCATTTACTTTATCTTTAAACATCAACATTACAAGTAATAGAGGAGCCTGCAGAAAAAGTGAAAGTGATCATCACAAAGTCATGTCCAACTCTTTGTGACCCCATGAACTGTAGCCCACCAGGCTTATCTGTTCATGGAATGCTCCAAGCAAGAATGCTGGAGTTGGTACCCCTTCCTTTTTCCAGGAGTTCTTCCTGACCTAGGGATCAAACTCAGGTCTCCTGCATTGCAGGCAGATTCTTTACCATCTGAAACACCAAGGAAGTTTATTCAAAGCACAAAGAAAAGTGAAACTGAGCACACTTTACAAATGAATGCTACTGAAACATATGGATCTCAGTCTTGAAAAAGTTACCCCTCATATCTGTAGCTGTCAGTAATAATAATTAATATATGTTTTAATGCCCTTTTTGTTCCTAAATAAATTTCAGTCAAGCAGACAATCAATAAGTATTTATTGAGGATTCATTGTAAGTCAGTTTCCCTGGAAGCAAACTGTGATGGATAATTGCCTGCAGGAGTTTATTGAAGATCAACACTTGCAGGGGAGTATAGGCCATGGGACTGAGCGGAGGGAGAAGCTGAATTGCCATGAAGTCACAGCCAAGGCCTCAGCTAACTATAGATTCTAAGGTAGCTCTGAACCTGGATAGACCTTCAGAGCTTAGAGAAGTCTTCAAATGTGGGTGAGAGAACTGGCCCTTTGGCACCTCCCTTGCCCCAGATTGACCAGTTATTGAATACAGGCTCTCTCTCATTATGGAAAGTGAAAGTGTTAGTCGCTCAGTCGTGTCAGATTCTTTGCAACCCCAAGGACTGTAACCCGCCAGGCTTCTCAGTCCTTGGGATTCTCCAGGCAAGAATACTGGAGTGGTTTGCCATGCCCTTCTCCAGCGGATCTTCCCGACCCAGAAATCAAACTCAGGTCTCTTGCATTGAAGGCAGATTCTTTACCATCTAAGCCACCAGGGAAATCATTATGGAAGGAATTTCTAAAACAGTGATTCGTTTGAGTGGTATTGATAGTCTGGGTGACAGAGTACAGCATGTACTAAAAAGCATATTATGAATCTATCCCATGAGCCCTCTGGCATTAGCAAATTATAGAGAACACATTATTTGTATCTAGCATGCTCCTACTTTGTGTCCCAGCCCAGATATTTATGAGGTCTGTGCAGATTTTCCAGAGCAGAGAGTTGTTCCCTCCTCTTTGTTCTCTCATCACTGCACTCATAGATTTGTGGTACTACTTATCAAACTGAATCATATGTCATTAATCCCTGGTCTGTGTTCCACACCCAGCTACATGTTCCTTGAGGGTAGGTTGCAATTCACATGCCATTTTATCACTAAACTCTCCCAACCCCCTATCTAAGTAACCATAGTCCATTTGTTATTCTCAGTCACATCGAGCTTATAACATTCATCCTGACTCATAATTTTTAGGTTTATGTGTTTACTTGCTTATTATCAAACAATTGGTGAAGCCATTATTTTATGACCACACTGAAATAAAAGCAATCATTTAAATAGCTGATGGCTTTATATTTGCATTGAGCGTATTCAGTGACACACAATAAATTGAATTCAGGTTATGCATGATAATGTTGATGGAATTTAGCAAGCCTTTCATTTTCACACCAAGAAGCCAGTTTCTGGACAACACTGTTATATATTTCATTTATTTCAAAGACTTGATTTGAGGTACTTACTTCATGGCAGTTTTTTTAAGCTTTTTATTTTAGAGGAGTTTTAGGTTCAAGGCAAAATTGAAAGCACATAGTGGAAAGTGGAAGGATTCCAGAAACACAAAAGGGATTTGACCCTAATGTTTAGATCCAGGCTACACCCATCCCACATTAGTTCATTTGCCCCAAAACATCTTCCCCAGACTGCTGGACATGCCTAAAATTTCTTCAAGGAAATTACCCCTACTCTAATACTGGATAAACAATAAGGTTACACACATTGATTCTAGAGTCACTTTGTTAGGGTTCAAATCTCAGTTCTACTCTTGCAAACTATGTCACATAAACAATAAATGTTATTTCATTCTATGTTCATTTTCTCATCTGTAAAATAATGTCAATCATGGGATGTACCTCACAGGATGTTTGTGGGGTTAAGTGACTTGCAGAAAATGCTTATAGCCAAGTGTGGTGCGTATGAAAGTGAAAATGAAAGTCACTCAGTGTGTCCGACTCTTTGCAACCCCATGGACTGTACAGTCCATGGAATTTTCTAGGCCAGAATACTGGAGTGGGTAGCCTTTCCCTTCTCCAGGGATCTTCCCAACCAAGGGATCGAACCCAGGTCTCCCGCATTGCAGGTGGATTCTTTACCAGCTGAGCCACAAGGGAAGCTCATGGTGCATATGAAATATTATTAAAGGTATATCTGTTAGTTGGTGTCACCTATCCCTATAATAACAAGTTAACTGAGGCAATGAGAATTCTGATAGAAGGGGAAAAGAATAAAGAAAACCTGGAGTGATGTAAAGTGAAGTGGTGTTTATTCAGAAGTGAAAAAAAAAAGAAAAGGCATAAGGTGCCAGAAAGAAAAGTCGCCAGAAGAAGAAAGGTGCAGAGTGGGGTGTAGGAGAGTGTCAAAAAAGATTTAACATGACAATCAAAATCTTGGCCATGATTAATGAAATTACATTAGAAACAAGGCAGCCATTTCTTTCTTCTTCTACATTTTCCTTTCTTTCACACAAAATGGCCAATGGCTCTTAGAATTCAGAATTCAATTTGGTACCAAGGTCTTCAAAATCTTTTAAGCAGTCTAAGAACCAACTGTTTCTAGCATTATTTCTATTGTAAGCCAAGTTCCAAATTCTAACTAAGGCTCTGCAAAGGAATGTTTCAATATCATCATTTACCAAGTCTCTTGCAACTACAAGTAGAAGCCTGAAAGAACAGCCTAAATATGGCACAAGGAATAGAAATATAGTGAAATACAGTGCTGATGACAATCTGTGATTACCGACCCCAGAATGGAAACATGAAAAAAACATCTGTTACAAAGGGCTTCAAGACTTGTAAGCTACTAGGACCTTTAAAAGGTTTTACTATGTTCACCGTGTCTGGAATCACTCTGGTTATTGGGTGCTCTGTAAAGGGAGGAGGCCCCAGCTTACCTGAGCGCTAGTAGTAGAACTGGACATGGAACAATGGCCTGCTTCCAAATCAGGAAAGGAGCATGTCAAGGCTGTATATTGTCATCCTGCTTATTTAACTTATATGCAGAATACATCATGAAAAACACTGGGCTGGATGAAGCACAAGCTGGAATCAAGATTGCCCAGAGAAATATCAATAACCTCAGATATGCAGATGACACCACCTTATGGCAGAAAGCAAAGAAGAACTAAAGAGCCTCTTGATGAAACTGAAAAAGGAGAGTGAAAAGGTTGGCTTAAAGCTCAACATTCAGAAAATGAAGATCATGGCATCTGGTCCCATCTCTTCGTGGCAAATAGATGGGGAAACAGTGGAAACAGTGTCAGACTTTATTTCTGGGGGCTCCAAATCCACTGCAGATGGTGAGTGCAGCCATGAAATTAAAATGTACATGCTCCTTGGAAGAAAAGCTATGACCAACCTAGACAGCATATTAAAAAACAGAGACATGACTTTGTCAAGAAAGGTCCATCTAGTCAAGGCTATGGTTTTTCCAGTTGTCATGTATGGATGTGAGAGTTGAACTATAAAGAAAGCTGAGCACCGAAGAATAGATGCTTTTGAACAGTGGTGTTGGAGAAGACTCTTGAGAGTCCCTTGAACTGATCCAGTCCATCCTAAAGGAAACCAGTCCTGAATATTCATTGGAAGGACTGATGCTGAGGCTGAAGCTCCAATACTTTGGCCACCTGATGCAAAGAACTGACTTATCTGAAAAGACCCTGATGCTGGGAAAGACTGAAGGCAGGAGGAGAAGGGGATGACAGAGGATGAGATGGTTGGATGGCATCACCGACATGATGGACATGAGTTTGGATAAACTCCGGGAGCTGGTGATGGACAGGGAGGCCTGGCGTGCTGCAGTCCATGGGGTCACAAAGAATAGGACATGACTGAGTGACTGAACTGAACCAAGTAGTCCAACAGAAGGAAAGAAGACTATTAGATAGCTCTCCTCAGGTATCCTCAGGGAGTATCACAGGGGAAATAGAGGAAGGAGACTGGACAGGGAAATAAATCTATTTCCGTAAATGCTGTGAATCATTATTTCAGATTCTGACATTTTTGATCAGTGCTTGATTTTTCAATAAGGAGAGCCACTTCAAAAAAACATTATGTTAAGGCAAGGTGAGAGAAATGCTTTTTCCAAAAGTTATATAATTCAAGAGAAGTCCCTTTTCCAGGAATTATGTAATTCAAGGTTTTTAAAAGACCTCTCAGGTCTTATGCTGAGCAATTATTTTGTGCCAAAATGAGGACAAATCACTCACAGGTAATATCTTAGTCAATCTTTTTTTAAAAATCCTGTGATTGGTATTATTACTCCACTTTCTAGATAAGGGAACCGACAATCACAGTGAATAAGAGAGTGAGTCATTTCTATAAAGTCACAAAATAAGTTTGTAGTAAAACTTCAAATTTCTCAGTAGAATCTATAAAGCGATATGGTTTGCCCTAATAAAGAGGCCATTCTGTAGAATACACTGCTCTCTATTTCCTAAACAAAGAAAGAGTTATAAAAATAATCCAGAATTTCACTAAAATCTTTAAACTTGCTTTAAACATAGTAGACTTTTGCAATTTCAGATGCACTGATGATTCCTAGAGGCAAATAATTGCCTCTGGCACATATAATTTAGTGAATCATCTTTCCCAAGGAGATTCCGTTACAAAGCCTTCTAACAGACCATAAAAGTTAGTAGACCCAAGAAGAAAGTACTTGTTTTTTTCTTTAAGAAAAATAAAACTAGTTGAAAACAAGTAACATGGTCTTGTCTCCTTTTCCAATGTACATGACTTCATAGGCACACACATGCATCTTCTTACTTATTCCCATCTCCGCAAACAGAAATGAAAATATACTATAAACACATTGAATTAATTCAGTCCTGTCTTTTCTGTACTGTTAATTTATTGCTTTATTCTTGCTCTCTCTATGTCAGTGTACTTCGACACAAGAGAAAAATTTGAATATCTGTTCCAAAGCTTAGCTAGACTTTATCATAATTCCTCCTCCACAATTTGGTCTTTTGACCCCTTTTTAATCTATGTCCCAAATTTCCAGTTAGAGAAAGAAGCGAGAGAATGATGTTAGTGTCAAGTAGCAACGTGCTTGGCCTTGGTAATTTCAGTATATAAAATCATAATTCCAGGAACCAGAATAAAATTTAAAATGCCATCTCTTAATATTATTTTAAAAAGATCTTTCAAGCCAACACAAAAATAGGAATGATGGAAGAAAACTGGTGAAGGCCTATCAGACTGTAATTAAAGCTACAGGTGTGCAGAGTACTGTCAGCCCATACATGTCCTGTCGCTGATAAAGAAAAAAAGAAAAGAGCTACAGACTTAAAACTCTTTTGCAGTTAAATATACCAAAAACATTCCAAGGCTTTGGAAATGTTGTATAATATGTGTCAAAGGGAAGTCTCTTTCTCTTTGCAGCTCTGCTCAATGTTTTATGTTCCCATCATTTCTGTTCCTTCCTCTTTTGATGGCGTACACGTCACGTGTCTATGGACCGAAAGGGAAAACTCACAAAAACACAGCATCTGCACTGACAAACTTAAAGTTCGTCCCGAGTAAAGACAGCATCTGCTGAGTGTGATACACTTTCGCTGTCAGTGTTTCATCTACAGACTTCGTGAAAGAGAAAGCCTAGATGCTAAGCGCCTATTCTACCTACTAGATGGTCAACCACTTGTAAAAGAATGAAACTAGAACACTTTCCAACACCATACACAAAAATAAACTCAAAATGGATTAAAGATCTAAACATAAGACCAGAAACTATAAAACTTCTAGAGGAGAACATAGGCAAAACGCTCTTCGACATACATCACAGCAGGATCCTCTATGACCCACCTCCCAGAATATTGGAAATAAAAGCAAAAATAAACAAATGGGACCTAATTAAACTTAAAAGCTTCTGAACAACAAAGTAAACTATAAGCAAGGTGAAAAGACAGCCTTCAGAATGGGAGAAAATAATAGCAAATGGAGCAACTGACAAACAACTAATCTCAAAAATATACAAGCAACTCCTACAGCTCAATTCCAGAAAAATAAATGACCCAATCAAAAAATGGGCCAAAGAACTAAATAGACATTTCTCCAAAGAAAACATGCAGATGGCTAACAAACACATGAAAAGATGCTCAACATCACTCATTATCAGAGAAATGCAAATCAAAACCACTATGAGGTACCATTTCATGCCAGTCAGAATGGCTGCGATCCAAAAGTCTACAAGCAATAAATGCTGGAGAGGGTGTGGAGAAAAGGGAACCCTCTTACACTGTTGGTGGGAATGCAAACTAGTACAGACACTATATGGAAAACAGTGTGGAGATCCCTTAAAAAACCGGAAATAGAACTGCCTTATGACCCAGCAATCCCACTGCTGGGCATACACACTGAGGAAACCAGAAGGGAAAGAGACATGTGTACCCCAATGTTCATCGCAGCACTGTTTATAATAGCCAGGACATGGAAGCAACGTAGATGTCCATCAGCAGATGAATGGATAAGAAAGCTGAGGTACATATACACAATGGAGTATTAGTCATTAAAAAATACATTTGAATCAGTTCTAATGAGGTGGATGAAACTGAAGCCTATTATACAGAGTGAAGTAAGCCAGAAAGAAAAACACCATACAGTATACTAATGCATATATGTGGAATTTAGAAAGATAGTAACGATAACCCTGTATACGAGACAGCAAAAGAGACATAGATGTATAGAACAGTCTTTTGGACTCTGTGGGAGAGGGCAAGGGTGGGATGATTTGGGAGAATGGCATTGAAACATGTATAATATCATATATGAAATGAATTACCAGTCCAGGTTCGATGCATGATACTGGATGCTTGGGGCTGGTGCACTGGTTCGACCCAGAGGGATGGTACGGGGAGGGAGGCGGGAGGGGGGTTTGGGATGGGGAACGCGTGTACACCCATGGCGGATTCATGCTGATGTATGGCAAAACCAATACAATATTGTAAAGTAATTAGCCTCCAATTAAAATAAATAAATTTATATTAAAAAAATTATGTACATTACTTACTTTTTCCTAAAGTTGAATGCTCCAGTTTGATCAAAGTTTAGTAAGTTTAAAAAAATTAAAATCTTATTTTTTAATGCCATGGTTTCATTTCAAATCAGGGAGAAATCACTCATTGATCTCAGATGAAATTCCTATTTGAGAACATTGCAAGCTGATTTCCACAACATTATGTACTCTAAGAATAGCTCATTAAATGAGATCTTATATATCTAGCATTTTTATGTAAGGCAATGATGATAGCAAATATTTGACTAAACTAAATGAATAAGCAAGACTGAATTCTTAAAAGCGGCAAATGTCCAACAGAGACGAACTTAAATCATAATGATAAAAGCGGTAACAAACAGCATATATCGAGAGCTTACTATATTCCAGACATTTAGCCCAGTATTTCATATATCTTAACTCTTAATCCTCAGAACAATCCATGAAGTTAGTACTATTTTCATCCTCTTTTTTTGACAGATGAAGAGTTAAGTTTATTGAACTCAACGCACTTGTCCAAAACCCATAGAGAGAGTAAGATGACTTGAAAGTGAGACAGTTTGACACTGAAGCCCAAGCTTCTAATTATGCATGCCACCAGGAAAGAAAGGAAATTTATAAAAGAAAACTAGGAGTGGCCACAAATCAAACAAAGAACATACCAATGCCCCACAAGGCAGGAAAGGGAACAGGAAATGAACTCAAGAATTCTCTTATACCATAATCTTCCTGCATCTTCTCTTGCACACCAGTGGTCTCCATGTGGCAGGGAGAGTGGTCTCCCAGCCTCCTCCCTCCACTAGCAGAGTGGAAAGGACGTAGCCCTACCATGACCAACACCTGAGACCGGAATATCCTGCAGAAGGCCTCTGATGAGAACGTTCTCTTCAACCTCACATCGTGCTGGGAAAATGCTTCAGATGGACCACTTACAGGCTTGAAGGGGGTGGGAAAGGTTTTTGAAGCATCATGGGACCACATAGAGGGACGGGGGAGGTATAGTTACTCATAGAAGAAAGGTACTGTTGACAGGAAAATTAAAGGCAGTTGTGTTGTTCAGTTGCTAAGTCATAGCTGCCTCTTTGTGACCCCATGGACTGCAGCATGCCAGGCTCCCCTTCCTCCACTGTCTCCTGGAGTTTGCTCAAATTCATGTTCATTGCCTCAGTGAAGTTGCATTAGATTAACAGTATATGTCCATTTTGCTTGAGAAGTTTCTGAATTCCAGCCTTGGCTCAAGTATGGATGAATCAGAGGCATTTGTGAATGTGTTTGCATTCTAATGTGTCTTTAAAATTGTCTAAAAAGGATAACTATTCCTGTCCAAACTTCTTCACAATCCTTTCAAATAAGGTAATATTTTCAAAAAATTAAAAATTATCCATGGGACATATGACCATTCCAACAAAAGAATGCTTTGTACTATTTTTGGGGATAAAAATGTTTATGAGCTAAGTGAATTGTGAGCAGGATCTTGGCTTGCTCAAGAGAAAAAACTCTTTTCAAGTACTTTAATAGTACTGCAGAAGATACCAAACTCTAAGTGTGAAAAATATACTAAATACAAATTTTTCTAATTTACTTATTAAGGCAGATATAAAAAGCCTTTGGTTGATAGGAAATTCTATGAACAGTGTTCATACTTCTGTAATGAAACAATTGATATCAACACTTTCTATAATATACTTTTTACTGAATTTGTATTTTTGCAATTCATTCCTTAACTCATCTCTTCATGTACTTAGATGTTTATCTAAGTTGTATTAAATTCCTACTGCGATGAACCCAAATTAAAAAGCCTGATTATATAAATTAGCAGCCACAAGGCTATAATGGGGCTTCCCTGGTGGCTCAGATGGTAAAGAATCTTCCTGCAATGTAGGAGAGCTGGGTTCAATCCCTGGGTCAGGAAGATCCCCTGGAGGAGGGCATGGCAATCCACTCCAGTATTCCTGCCTGAAGAATCCTGTGGACAGAGGAGCCTGATGGGCCGCAGTCCATAGGGTCACACGGAGTTGGACACGACTGAAGTGACTGAGCACAGCACAACACAAAGCTATAATGACTTCTCCCAACACATCCTACCAACAATATGATATCAAATTTGCCCACTTTACTGATTCTAACAAAGTCCTGCTCTGCTATAAAATATGACGTTTTCCCCAGGACAATAAGAATTTTACAAAATATTAATGTTCTAGAATTACAGCTAACCCCTTCTGAATCTTTTTCACATGCTATCTCACTACTATTCAGAAGTCAGTAGCTCCCTACTGGGAACTCCTGGTGACTCAGGCAGTATAGAATCCCCTGCAATGGAGGAGACGTCTGTAATGTAGGAGACCTGGATTTGATCCCTGGGTCAGGGAGATCCTCTACAAAAGGAAATGGCAACCCACTCCAGTATTCTTGCCTGGGAAATCCCATGGACAGAGGAGCCTGAGGAGATACAATCCATGGGATCACAAGAGTTGGACACAACTTAGCAACTGAAGCACCACTACATTGTTACATCAGACATAATACTACTGGAGGGCTTCACCCACATGTTTCCACTGCTCCTAAGTCGCTTCAGTCGTGTCCAACTCTGCACGACCCCATAGACGGCAGCCCACCAGGCTCCCCTGTCCCTGGGATTCTCCAGGGAGGAACACTGGGGTGGGTTGCCATTTCCTTCTCCAAGGCATGAAAGTGAAAAGTGAAATCGCTCAGTCATGTCGGACTCTTCACAACCCCATGGACTGCAGCCTACCAGGCTCCCCCATCCATGGGATTTTCCAGGCAGGAGTACTGGAGTGGGGTGCCATTGCCTTCTCCACATGTATCCACTGGAAGAGTTAAAACATCTCTTAAGAGAAAGAACTCCTCCTATGTATCTGAGAAAGAGTTTCAAGAAATGTTTTAACCAGAGAGATGCCTACTTGGATTTTGGAAACCCCTTTAACCATTTTATTCTTCTGAGCCCCTAATTTAGATTACAGTCTTAAGAGAAAATAACTTCACAACATCTATTCAAAGAGTTAAGTGAGTAAAAAGCAGTCTTTATTTATCCCAGCTAATAATACACAGACTAAGAATAGATACGAGCAAAGATTCTTCCTACTTGTCTAATGCACTATCACTAAGCTCCCAAGATTATGTTTGCACAAATATTTTCCATAAGATTAATAAATCTCTTCTTATATATGTATACTTCTGCTTCAGTCATGTCCAGCTCTTTGTGATCCTGTGGACTGTAGCCTGATAGGTTCCTCTATCCTTGGGATTCTTAGGCAAGAATACTGAAGTGGGTGCCATGCCTTCCTCCAGTGGATCTTCTCAACCCAGGGATCAAGCCCACATCTTACTGTATCTCCTGCGTTGGCAGCTGAGTTCTTCACCACTAGCACCGCCTGGGAAGTCCCGTCTGATATATAAATGCCCCCCCAAGAGATAGTTCTTCTCATATTCCTCAGTGGTTCTAAGAAAGATTTCATATTTACCACCAACCCTTGAATGTATATCACCATGTAAATAAACAGCTCCAGTGGGCCACTTTGTATGTCACAAAGCGAACCATGAATATTTTGAAAGAATGGATCAATATATTGAGGTCAACTGGGTCCATATTTCCAGAAAGTCAAAATAAGACTAGAAAGAAATTTCTCATCAGAACACTCAACATTGGTTTCTCCCATACTGATAGGAATCAAAGTAGCCAGTGCATCTTCCCGTCTTTTAGATTTATTTTATTCAATGACTAGAAAGAAGTTACAAAAATACTTTAGAAGCCAAAATGATTCTGAGATAAAAAGACACCTCCCGAACGGATTTGGACATGAAAGCTCTTGGCCCCATTTGGCAGAATAGAAGCCAGAAGCTCAGATAATGGCTATCTCTAAGGCAAATCCCCTGGAATGATCCAACCCATGTTCCCAGAACATTTAAATGTAAAACCTAATTTACACAGAAGTCCTCCAGATCTAGCACGTTCACAGCTCTCACTGAGTGAAGTCATATTTGTATTCAGCTCTGGATGATGCTAACTGCTGCTTGCTAAAAGTGGTGCAATTTTCTGAAATTTCTATTTTGTGCCCAACATCCTGTGTTACAGTGCTTAGTTTGTGATGCTGTATTCTCAGTTCCCTGCTAAAAGGCAACCCCCTTTTTCTGAAAGTAGTGAACAAGTGTTTCCTTCATGATTGAACCAGACTGTCCATCAGTCTGTTTTAAGGGGTGTCCTGTTGTGATCTGAACTTTCTCACCAGTTTTATAAGCTTGGCAAAGAACTCTCCACAACATGGGGGAAACTGTAATGTAAAAAGAAGCTACAGAGAAGGGGGAGATCGTACTGTCTTCTGCTTGCCCTTGAAGACTGTTATGTTTGAAAGAATGGATCAATATATTGTATATTGATCCTTGTATATATACAAGATCAACATATTGATCCTGTAACACCCAATGGCAGCAGAAATCTAAAAAGAAAATGGGAACAGGAGAGATTTGCCTTAAAAATGTTTCAAATGAGTGACAAGCAAAGAGAAAAATCTCATTATTCAGAATTGCTGTTGCTGGGTTGCTAACTCGTGTCTGACTCTTTTCTTACCCCATGGACTGTAGCCCACCAAGCTCCTCTGTCCATGGGATTTCCCAGGCAAGAATACTGGAGTATATTGCCATTTCCTTCTCCAGGTGATCTTTCAGACCCAGGGGTCGAACCTACGCCTCCTGCATTGCAGGAGGATTCTTTACAGCTGAGCCATCAGGGAAACCCACTATTCAGAATAAAATTTCCAAATGTCTGAGTACTATGTCCCTAAGAGTGTCCTGACAAGCTCTATCCCTGGCTGCTCAGCATCCGCAGTCTGACGTCCTACTTCTCTTGAGTTCCAGGGTTGTGACATGCAAGGCTAGTCCTGCTTTCTAGCAAAACAAGAGTAAAATTGTCACCAGACTTTAGGTCTCAACCGAAGTGGCTCCTTCTCAGAGAAGTGTTCCCCAATACCTAGCTTGATAGAGTCCCCCCATTGAAGATTTCATGGGAATCCTGAACTTTTCCTTCCCAGCACTCATTCCAATCTCATAAATGTATTTAAATGATTATTTATGATGTTACTTGGGGGAAATGAATAAACAGATGCCACTGAAATATGGGGAAATGTCTGGGTTAAAACCATGAAAAAAATAATTATTTAGGATCCTTTGCACCAAAATATCTAATGAAAAAGGAAAAGAAGAAGAAAGGAAGAAAGCACTGGGGGGAGAGAGAAGGTGGAGAGAGAAAATGGTTCACTTGAGATACTAGTCCAGGATAATCATGGTTCAAGATGCTGCTTTATCTGTAGTTCAATGTTGTTCAGTTTGCCTCTCTTTTCTGAGTTCTGTCTCCATAGATTGGCCCCTTTCAATGGCCTTGCTTCCTGGCTCTGTGTTTACTGACTGTTGCCTAGTGGAGAATAAGGGAACCTCCTTCCCGAACAGATCAGTTGAAGTCACAGAATCGAGTCCACTTGGCCATGTCTTGACTTGGCACATGTGCCCATCCCTGATCCAGTTGGTATGGCAGGGATTTGTGGAGAGGATAATGTGCTCACACCAGTCAAAACTCATTCTCAGAGCCAAGCACAGTTGTTGGCTCCCAAATGTCAGTATTGGAAAATTCGGAGTACTATTCAAAAGGCAAAAAGAAAGAATGAATGCTCTGAGGAAAAGAAACAAATCTCCATATCAATGACCAATTAGATTTTGCACTGGAAGCCAACAAAGAGATTTTTAGTGAAGAAATAGCTAATCCAGATTTAAGTTTGTAAATGGCATTAAGGTGGAACAGTTAGGTTTAAAGGGAATTTTTAAAGCAAAACAATAGGATTTGCTGACTGGATGAGAATGATACGAAAAAGTATAGAAAAGAAGATGAACATATAGATGGTTCTGCTACAGGTTAAGACAAATTATATAGAAGAAGGAACAGGATTTTAGGACTCTTAAAATCTATTGCATTTTATATTCTGTAGGAAACCACTTTTATTCAAACAGAATTTGGGGAAATATTTGAGGAATTGGTTGACCACTACTGATGCCTCTACTGCTAAGTCGCTTCAGTCGTGTCCGACTCTGTGCGACCCCATAGACAGCAGCCCACCAGGCTCCCCCGTCCCTGGGATTCTCCAGGCAAGAACACTGGAGTGGGTCGCCATTTCCTTCTCCAATGCAGGAAAGTGAAAAGTGAAAGGGAAGTCGCTAGGCTTAAATCGGCTACCGTGTCCCAAGAGCATATTAAACAGAATATTGACTTTCAATAAATTGAACGCATAATGCCTAACCTCATTGCTCTATATTTTAGAAAAGACACCAAAAGAGACACCAAAAGAGCTTTCTGCTCAAAGCACAAAAGAGTGCTTTGAGCAGACTTTTAATTATAAAACTTGAAACTCCAACTAATCTACTTTTGACTAGAGGCTTATAATCTCCCAAATTCACGTGTTGAAATGAATCTAGCCCCAGAGTGATGATACTGGAGGTGAAGCATCTGGGAGGTGACTGGGTAATGGGGTAGAGCCCCCCTGAATGAAATGAGTGCCCTTTTGGAAAGAGTTTCCAGGGAGCTCCCGCCCTTCTGCCCTGTGAGGACACGTGGGCTCTACCCCATTACCCAACCACCTCCCAAACGCGTCCTCCAGTATTGGGCCTACAGTAGCCAATCAGAAAGCGGGCTCTCACAGATGCCAAATTTGCCATGTCTTGATCTTGGAATTCCCAGTATCTCTGGAATTCCCAGAAATGTAAGAAAGTTTGTTGTTTAAGTCACTCAATCTACTTAATTTTTTAAATTGTCATCCTAACAGACTAAGACATAATTCCAGTATGCTCTGCTATGCTTTAATTTCAGTATGGCTTGTGCTAAATACAAGAAGCACACCAGCCATCTCATCTGAAGTCACACTAGCTAAAGAGTATGCCCATTAGCTTTGCTGTATAAGAAACACACCAAAAGTTAGTGGTTAAACAGCTATCCAGTATTTAGCACACAATCCTGTCAATATCTGGACTTGGCCGAGCTGATTTAGGCCCAGAAGTTGACCTCAGCCAGGACAGCTGCCGGGACAAACGGATCCCTAGCCTGGACCTGAATGTGGTCTGTCAGTGCCCGGCAGGGTAGCCCATATTTACACGTGGAGTGGCGACAGGGTTTATACACAAAGCGGCAGAGGAGGAAGAAAGCAAGACCCAAAGTGCAGATGCTTTTCAAGCTCCCGCTTACATTTCATCTGTAAATGTGCACAAATCAAGCCTCAAGGGCAATGCTAGAGTCAGTGTGAGAGCACTCCTGAGGGGCGTGGAAGGGGACTGCATGAACAAATTGGGATGTTCTGACAATCAGTTCCCCACAGGGACTAACAGCATGACTAAACCAAGTATTAACCACGGGGCCAATTCTTCCATTTAACTTGAAAAAAAAAATTCTAATTAAAGCTTCACAAATTCTTAGAGCTGAAAAAATTTTGAATAGTATCTCATATTCTTTTCAGCAAGCAATTCTCCAAGCCTCTTGTACTAGAAAATTGGGGTGACGAGTTTTCCCTTTACTCCCTCAGTTGACATCACAGTGTTAACCTTCTCTAACATAATCACAGCTACCTTGCTAGTAAAATTCATGAGGCTTTTTTAACTAAGAAATTTAATATATAAATTCTAATGAGTACCAATGTAATTTAATTCTGCTCTTAATGTTATTAGCGCTGTTCTCATTATTAATCTGCACTAACTAGTTTCCTGGCGTGTTGCAGTCCATGGAGTCACAAAGAGCGGAAAACAAGTGAGCGACTGAACCGAACTGAACTAGTTTCAATCAGTCCCCAAAAGCGAATCTCATCTAAAGGTTCATGTTGAGCTCGTTGAACTCGCAAATCAGGTTTGCTTAAGTTCCTGACAGTAACATAAGCCTGCTAAAAGCTCTGTAGTTTGCATAAATGAATATCTACCTTAATTAAACTAAGAAAGTGCTAAATCAAGTCTAAAACTCCAACTTTGTCTTTTAGTTTTGAGGGAGTAACAAGGACCAAATTTACCTCCTCATCTGATATAACAAAATATATATATATATATATATAATATATGAAAGAATAATTTTGAGACTTCAAATGACAAGCGGTTCAGGATAGTGATCTCTTACCAAAAGGAAACTGTACAAAGTGAGCCTATTATTTTCTGCTTTCTGACTGGAAGCAAGAATGAGAACAAGAGGATGGAAGATTCACAGGCCTGCAGAGTTCCTCTGTGTCTTCAGCTCAGCATTGATCGTAGTGTGTGCCTGGGGGCAGGTAAAGAACCGCCAAAAAAAGACTAGGTAGGATAACCCCTGGGGCTCATACAGGGCTTGGAGTAGTTTGTGTTCTCATCAGCTGCATTGGAAAAACTTTCCAATACACAGGGAGGATACTCATAAGGGTATTGCTTCAGTAGAGAAGAAAAAATTCCCAAGGTTAACGGTTGGTTTGGTACTACCCAAAATGGCTCAAGAACAAGCCATGAAGGAATCAGAGAGTTTCCAAGTAACTTAACTGCATTCCAGAATAAAAATCAAGAGTATTCACAAAAGTTAAAAAGTACCTAGCATGCAACAAGATAAAATCTATAATATCTTGATTCTAATAAAAATTAATCAGGCAAGTAAAGAAAATACAATAAAGAAAATACAACCCACAATGAAGGGAGAAATTATCAATGAAAGTATATACAAAAATGACAGAGATAATAAACTTAGTAGATAAAGACTTTAAAACAGTTGTTATAACTATAATTAATAGAAGATAAAAGAAAGTATGACCCCAGTAATGCTTTTCATAGAAATTTATTTTTAAACTTCTATCATGTAAGCAAAGGACCTACAGGAGCCAAAATGACTTCAGGGGAAAAAAAAAAAAAAACTGTGTTGAAGGATTATGCTATCTGATTTCAATATTTTTTGTAAAGCTACAGTGATAGAACAGTATGGTATTGATATGAAAGTGTTGATCACTCAGTCATATCTGACTCTTTGCAGTCCTCTGGACTGTAGCTCACCAGCTCCTCTGTCCATGGGATTCGCCAGGCAAGAATACTTCCCAACCCAGGGATCAAATCTGGGTCTCCTGCACTGAAGGCAGATTCTTTACCATCTGAGCCACCAGATGGTAAATAGATCAAAGGAACAGAATTTGACAAATAGATCAAAGGAATAGAATTAAAATGTGCCTATATAGTCATTTGGTCTTTGACAAGTTGCTGAGGCAATTAGATGGGGAAAAGAAAATATTATCAACAATGATACAAATGCATATGAATATATAATGGCACCCCACTCCAGTACTCTTGCCTGGAAAATCCCATGGATGGAGGAGCCTGGTGGGCTCCAGTCCATGGGGTCGCTAAGAGTCGGGCACGACTGAGCGACTTCACTTTCACTTTTCCCTTTCATGCATTGGAGAAGGAAATGGCAACCCACTCCAGTATTCTTGCCTGGAGAATCCCAGGGACAGAGGAGCCTAGTGGACTGCCATCTATGGGGTCGTGCAGAGTCGGACACGACTGAAGTGACTTAGCAGCAACATATAAAATAAAATAAACTTTAACCCTTACCTCATACCACATTCAGCAATTAACTAGAAATGAATCAGAGTCTTAAACATGAGATAAAATTATATGAGAAAAGGATAAGGGACCTTTGTTTTGCAAAAGTTCCTTAATCAGGGAACAAAAAGCTTAAACTACAAAAGGAAAAAAAAAAATCAGTAAGTTAGACTTCAGCAAAATTTTAAAACTTTTGCTTTTCAGAAGATAGTTATGAAAGTGACTAAGCAGCCTAAAGTTTACAGGAACTATTTTCAAGCATATATCAACAGAAGATTTGTACTTAGAGTCTATAATAAACTCTTAGCACTCAATAATAAGACTTGGAAAAACCCTTAACCAAAGAAGTATGGATGGCAAATAAGAGCATAATATTCATTCAGTTCAGTTCAGTTCATTTCAGTCGCTCAGGCGTGTCTGACTCTTTGCGACCCCATGAATCGCAGCACGCCAGGCCTCCCTGTCCATCACCAATTCCCGGAGTTCACTCAAACTCACGTCCATCGAGTCAGTGATGCCATCCCGCCATCTCATCCTCTGTCGTCCCCTTCTCCTCCTGCCCCCAATCCCCCCCAGCATCAGAGATATATAAACTAAAACCACAGTAAGATACTAGGATGCATACACAAGAAAGGCAAAAATTAAAAAGATTGATCACACAAAGTGTTGGTTAGATTGTAGAGCATCTAGAACTCTCACACTGTTGATAGAAACATAAAATGACTAAATAACTTAGGGAAATAGTTCAGCAGTTTAACACACCTTCCATATGATTTAGCATTCCATTTCTAGGTACTTAAAGAAATAAAAGCTTGCACATACATTTTTACTGGTAATATCTAAGAAGTGGAAACAGTCCAATGTCTAACCAACTGGTAAATGGATACACAGTGGGTGATATACCCATTCAATGAAATATTGCTCTGTAATAAAAGAACAGACTATGGACCTGTATGTCAACATGGTTGAATCTCAAACAATTATGCTGAGTAAAAGAAAGTAGACCAAAAAGAAGAAATACATAAGATATGATTCCACATATATAAAATTCTAGAAAATGCAAACTAATACATCAGAAAGGAAATAAGTCATTATCTGTGAATAGTGGTGTTGCAGAGAAGGAGAAAGATTACATAGAATCACAGGGAAGTTTTGGAGTTGATGAATATATCACTATCTTGGTTGTAGTAATAATTTCACAATTTATACATATGTCACAATTCGTGATATTTAAATTTATATAGCTTATTATACATCAATCATAGTTTAAGAACACTGTAAGGGATATAAATCTAAAAATCTAAGCAACAGCACTAATTTTGAAGTCAGTGTTTTATTTGAGCTTGGATATGCTACTTACAGTTTCTGAATTTCGCTTTCGTCATCCATAAAGCAGAAGTGTTGATTGGGTTAAATGACTTCTAAGGTCCTTTCAACTTTAAAACTCTAATTGTTCTATTTTATGTAACTATTATCTCAGTCATAGTAGATTATATATTTCCTGCTTCTCCCCATGACCCATACCCAAGTGACACTTCCTTACGAAATTATATTTATTGCTGCATTAAAGTTTGGCTTGGACTTTTGATTTGGTCAATGAATTATGATTGGGAATAAAATGATCAGACGCATTGGGAGCATGATTCTGCCTTATCTATTATCCCCTTCTATGAGATGAGCAGGTCTGTAATGAAATGTAGAGCAAAGCTACAGACGTGTGCTGGACGTTAATGTAAGCCAGAAAGAATCTTTGACTCTCGAAGTCTCTAAGCTATAAAGGGCCTTTTGTTACCACAGGTAACATAGTTTAAGGTGACTGTTAACAGAAATTGGTATTTAGAAATGAGATGAAATATGTGAATTTATAAATATGTTGTACTGAATTAAGAATGTCAGGGAAATTGCTGTTGTAAGCTAAAAAGTGGTGATGCAAATTGTGCACATTTGGAAATATTTGGTAAAACTGTCAGGTGAGATAACTTTGAAGTAAATATTTTTACCTAACAAACTTCTGACATTAGCAAAAGGACTTGAAAAGCAGAATGTTAGTATTATTAGTAAAAATGAAGTACAGGTGACTCTTGAACAATACGGGGGTAATCCTGTATACTTAGTGTTGTCCCTCCATTTTGTGTGTAGTACTTCCACACTCTCTGTTTCAACCGACCAGGTAAAACACTGGCACACATCTGGACACATGTTTTTTAAGGGCCAACTGTGGTTGCCTGTGCCAATTTCTCTATCTGACTGCAAACTCCATGAGGGCAGGTGGTACAAATCATTCATTTGAGAGGAAAGTGATGAGCTCAGGAAAAAAAAAAAAAAGTTGGTTTTCAAGCAGCACTTATTTAATATAGAAATTCTAGGATTTATAGAGTTGAGAAAATGGAACTGATCCTATTTCCAACCAGTAAATGATAAAATGAAGACCTGGAGCAATTAAGAGTGATCAAGATTCAGCCTCTAAACCATTGCTATGTCAACTATGTGACCATTAATCAATTTTATCAGTGATTGTTAAATTGTCATCAGTGTTCTCCTCATTATTAATGCTTTACCTTCAAAAGAAAACCCTGCGAGTGACTTATGTTCACTAAGGCCACAGCCATAGGAGCCATGCCTGACCTATTGTTAGGCGTGTAATATGCATTAAGTGGAGAGCTGCTGACTGGCTGACTCCCTTCATGACATAGTATGACCCATGATCACATGTTCTCAAAAAGACCCTTCTACGTTATTCTCCTGGCTTCTGGCACTTCTGCAGTCTTTCTTAATCAAGGGTTTCTGCTAACAGGTACTATCACCATGATTTAAGAAATGTTAATGCTTTAAGCAAAAATAGATTCTGTTATCAAATTAGTTTAGAAAGCACTTAATTAAACAAGGTTGCAATTTTTACTGAGTGCAGTGCAGGACTTCTCAGAGACTTTAAAAAGCCAATGTAGACGGTAAATCTCCAAGAGCAGGCATGATACACATTTGCCAAACGTATCTGACCACGGAGCACTGTGTTTCCCTAGAGCATCTCACAGACTATATTCTATGGAAAACACATACAATTTAATATTTTATGGAAAAGCATTCTAGCACTGTTGGAAATATAGATATAATATCTTTGATGCTGCCCAATTTTATTCCTTTTTCCTGTGAAAGTATACTTCCTCTTGAGGAAAGAAGTGGTTAGGGACAATGATAACAAATAGTAAATTTTTGCTTCCAGTCTTTTTCTGTGCATACTTACATGCCGAAAGGACTCAGATAATCAATGCATCCCTTGTTCCCCCATTCTGCCACGTTAATAGGTTAATTGCAGCTTTCTCTCCAGCTGAGAAACTACCTTATGTTGCCCTCAACACAGCAACATGTGGCCCCAGTTTAATGGGAAAGAAGCCAGTCATTTCTTGTTGCTGGCACTATGCCTGTCACACCTCCTAAAAGCTATAAATGAGCAGAGAGCCCTAGAAAAAGCCCTGAAAAAATGTGGGAACAGTGTCCATCTTTCTTATTCTCTCTTCCTTGTCTGTGCTTCCCCCTCCTTTTCTGTTCCTGTCACTTATCCAGTGACTTCAAACTATATCATTGCCTGTTGCTCCATCAATCATTATTCCCCTTGATTCCCTATTAGCTAATCATCTCAATCTTCTCTAGAACCTGCTCCCTGCTTTCACATCTTCCTGAGCCTGTTCTTATTGCTTCTTCCTCCCAAATGTCCCTTACCTCTGCATATATCAGTTCAGTTCAGTTGCTCAGTCGTGTCTGACTCTTTGCGACCCCATGGACTGTCGCACACCAGGCTTCCTTGTCCATCACCAACTCCCGGAGCTTGCTCAAACTCACGTCCATTGAGTTACACAGAACAAATTATTTCTGTTTCTTCTGTCTTAAAAGACAACTGGGCATAATCTCTATTTTCAAGTCCTCTCCTTCAATCCTCTTATGCGCAAGTACAAATGTTAGTCACTAAGTCGTGTTGGATTCTTTACTACCCTATAGACTGTAGCCCACCAGGCTCCTGTGTACATGGAATTCTCCAGGCAAGAATACTGGAGTGGGTTGCCATTTCCTTCTGCAGGGGATCTTCCCAATACAGGGACTGAACCCAGGTCTCCAGCCTTGCAGGCAGATTCTATACACTTCTGAAATAGTACATTGCTGCTGCTGCTGCTGCTAAGTCGCTTCAGTCATGTCCGACTCTGTGTGACCCCAGAGATGGCAGCCCACCAGGCTCCCCTGTTCCTGGGATTCTCCAGGCAAGAACACTGGAGTAGGTTGCTATTTCCTTCTCCAATGCATGAAAGTGAAAAGTGAAAGTGAAGTCTCTCAGTCACGTCCGACTCTTAGCAACCCCATGGACTGCAGCCTACCAGGCTTCGCCATCCATGGGATTTTCCAGGCAAGAGAACTAGAGTGGGGTGCCATTGCTGTACATTACAGCTTCCCAAATAGTACATTTTTATAGTATCCCTGCTATTAACTCATGGCTTCTTCTCAGTCCCATTTGGTGATTTTATTTCTTCCCTCTAGCCTCTAATGTTATAGCCACTAGGAATAAGTTACTGGATATTTTATCACCACTTTCTACATTTGTTAGTGACCTTGTCCAGATCAACAGCATAAATGGCATATGTACCTTAACTACTCTTATATTTATATTCCAGATCAAATTTTTCTCCATAATCTAGTTTGCTATATTCAACTTTCTAATCAGCATCTCTGCTTGACTGATTAATACATATCTGCAAATTGAATAAGTTTGTTTTTAACAGTATATAGATACTATTAATTTGCAATTTAAAGGAGAAATTATAAGGAGAAGTTTGAATCCTTACTATTCACTACTCTCATGCCTGGACTTTTTCAAATCATTGTTTTCTTGAGTTATAATTTACATACAATAAAGTATACATGTAGTATGTTTAGTCTATAATATTTGACTATTGTAAACATCAACCCACTTCCAAAGATACGGACTACTTCTACCCCAATGATAAGTTCTGTTATTCCATTGTCTATTAATGTCATTCATCTGCTCATGAGTCAATTATTGTCCTAATTTCTACTCTTAGATTTGTTTTACCTGTTCATTGCTTCTTATATATGGTGTCATATGATATATATTTTTCTGAGTCTAGTATTTTCACTCAACATAATGGTTTTGAGACTCATCTTTTTTATTGCATGTATCAGTAGTTTTATCTTTTTACTTGCTGAGAATATTCTATTTACAAATATACCACACTATTCTTATTAATTCACCTTTTGATGGAAGGCAATTTCCAGTTTGAAATTATTAAGAATAAAGATGCTATAAACATTCTTAAACAAGTGATTTTGTAGAAAAATTATTTTACTTCTCTGAGTGAAAACAAGAAATGATATTTAAATTCACATTTCTCTGATGACTTATGATATTGACAACTTTTCATATGATTTTTTGTTATTCATATATTATATGTTGTGGAAAGTTCAAGTCTTGGCCATTTTGACTGGATTGCTTGTTCTTTGATATTTTATTTGTAGAAATGCTTTATATGTTCTCAGTGTGAATCCTTTGTCAGAGATACAGGCCAAAGACAATTTATAGGCTATTTGCTATGTACTTCCTTAATTGTGTATTTTGATGACCAAATATTTATAACATTTATGTTATCTGCTGTATCTTTTTTATAGCACTTTTTGTGAAGATATAAATACATTGAGAAAGATACCATTTTCATGAAAGACTGAAAATTGTTAAGGTGTCAGTTCACTGTGTTTTTCTATAGATTCCATGTAATACCACTGTAAAATATGGCAGAGATTTTGAAGCAATTGACTTTCTAATTCTAAAATTTTATAATAAAATGCCACATACCTATCAGTGTTAGGTTAAGAGTGAGAAAAAAAAAGAACGAGTTTTAATTGCATATGCTATCTTTTTAAAAAGGCTTTCTATGAAACTGCATTAATCAAGCCAGTATGATATTTGCATAAGGGTAGAAAATAGGTCATGGGACATCACAGAGTCCAGATCTGTTAATAGACACATGTGAATATGTCAATTGCTTTAATTAGAATTCCAGTGTATTAAATGGGGAAAGAAAAGGATTTTGAACAAGTTGTGCTAGAAAAATTAGATGCACATTAGGAAGAAAAAAGAAAGAAAGAAAGAACCTTGATCAGATGCCATTCTCAAGAAATGTTTTAAGACGAATAATAAAGCTAAACTTAAAATATGGAACAAAAATGTTTCTGTAAGGAAATAAGAGAAAATCTCATTGACCTCTGAAGTAAGCAAAAATTTCCTGGACAGAATCCTTTGCTCTACTTCTTAAAATTCTTCCCAGGTTATTGAATAAAGGATTTGATTCATTCAACTGAGCTCATTTACTAATGTAGGAAGAAAGGTATAAAATGTGACTTTCAGAGAAAACAAGGAGAATACATGGATAAGTTCAGACTTAGGAGGAATTGATTACCTAAAATTGGGAACAGAATGACTGAGCAGAAGATATTGTCTCATTACTGTGTATGAAAAGACAACCCTCTTATTTGTAATTTGTGTCTTGTATCAGTAGCTGTTCTATGTGACCACTGTAATGGTGGAGACCTAAAGGACTAGTCTGCATCCTTAAGGATGAGATTTCCTGGAAAAAGAGGACATTTTCTGGTGTCAATTCTCTGGTAAAAGATTGCTCATTGGATAGAAGAGAGGAACCATGAAGAACGGTGAATTTTCCACTTCTCTTGGATTAAATGTAGACCAATAACTTACCAAGAATGAAAAGTACCTGTAGAATATCCACTATTAAAAAGTCTACAGGTAACAAATACTGGAGAAGATGTGGAGAAAAGGGAACTCTCCTACACTGTTAGTGGGAATGTAAATGGGTAAAGCCACAGTGGAGAACAACATAGAGATTCCTTAAAAACTAAAAATAGAGTTGCCTTAAGAGGCAGCAACCTCACTCTTGAGCATATAGCCAGATAAAATTATAACTTGAAAGCATACATGAAGCCCTATATTCACAGAAGGACTACTTACAATAGCCAAGACAAAGAAACAACCTAAATGTCCATCGACAAATGAATGACTAAAGAAGATATAATTCTTCATTATAAAAAGATAAATAAAAAAGATATACATATCTTTTATATCTTTATAGTGTATATATTATATATTATATATAGGTGTATATATACACATATATATGTATATATTACACATTATATATATTATACATATCAATATATATCTAATATATATAATTATATATTATATAAATTATATATATTATATAAATATATATTATATATTATATTATACATATTAAATATATAAT
>NW_011494928.1:1663318-1663710 GCF_000754665.1 Bison bison bison
TTATATATAATATATATGTTATATATAATTATATATCTTATATCTTATATATTATAATTATATATTGTTATATATAATATATAGAGAATATATGTTATAATGCTGCTGCTACTAAGTCGCTTCACTCGTGTCTGTCTCTGTTTGACCCCATAGACAGCAGCCCACCAGGCTCCCTCATCCCTGGGATTCTCCAGGCAAGAACACTGGAGTGGGTTGCCATTTGTTTCTCCAACGCATGAAAGGGAAAAGTGAAAGTGAAGTCACTCAGTTGTGTCCGACTCTTTGAGACCCCATGGACTACAGCCCACCAGGCTCCTCTGTCTGTGGGATTTTAGGCAAGAGTACTGGAATTATAATATATATATTTATATATATATATAATATATGTATGT
>NW_011494928.1:1664181-1689092 GCF_000754665.1 Bison bison bison
ATAAAGATATATATATCTTTTTAAAAATATATATACACAATGGAATATTACTCAGCCATAAAAATGGATATGGTGAACTTTGGTGTTGGAGAAGACTCTTGAGAGTCCCTTGGAATGCAAGGAGATCAAATCTGTCAATCCTAAAAGAAATCAGTCCTGAATATTCATTTGAAAGTCTTATGCTGAAGCTGAAGCTCCAGTACTTGGCCTGAGGCAAAGAGCTGACTCATTAGAAAGGGCCCTGATACTGGGAAAGACTGAAGGCAGGAGGAGAAGGTGACAACAGAAGATGAGTTGATTGGATGGCATCACCAACTCAATGGACACGAGTTTGAGCAAACTCCAGGAAATGGTGAAGGACAAGGAAGCCTGGCATGCTGCAGTCCATGGGGTCACATGACTGAGAAACGGCACCAACAACAATAAAATGAATGAAATAATGTCATATGCTGCAGCACAGATGAACCTAGAGATGTTCATTCTAAGTGAAATAAATCACAAAAAGAAGACAAATAAGATATGATACCACTTATATGTAGAATCTAAAATACCACACAAATGAACTTATGTATGACATGGGAATAGACTCATAAATATATAGAATAGACTTGCTGTTGTCAAAGGAGGGAGTGGGTGTGGATTGGCTGTTCAGTACTAGCAGATGCAAGCTATTATATACTGAATGGATAAACAGCAAGGTCCTACCATATAGCACAGGGAATCATATTCAATATCCAGTAATCATAAAAACAAACCAAAAAACGAATGGCAAGTACCTGGCATATGGTTCTTCATTTAAGTCTTTGCAGCCTTTGGAAGACACAATTAATGTAACATGCACTCTTTCCCACTGAGCTCAGAGATAGATTCAGAAATTTTATCTCATACCAATGACTCAAACAACCTATTTATTAGACTTGGCTGGTAAAAAAAACAGTCAGGGACATTACTGGTCTAAATGACTAAAAGAGGTGTCCTAAACGGTACTTTTTAAGATGGTATTTGTTTGGTGAACTCCATCTGGGAATAGGAAGAAAGACACATAGAGAAGATTTTGCTTCGTTCTTGGGTTCCACATGAATGGTACAAAGACTTCAAGCTCATGAAAACAGCTTATAATATGCAATGTCACATTTTCCAAATTTCTGACACTGTATTTTTTGGCTTTATCAACTAGATTTTTTAAATCTTGCATTTTGACTCTGCCTATGAGATATCCATCTCCCATCTTCCTTCTGCCTTCCTAAGAAAACCTTTTGTTCCATGACCTGATCTGTTTCATACTGCCTCGTTCATCTGGGAAGTTTCAGGGATTGAGTCTTGATCAATCCAAGGAAATTATGCAGGGCCCCATTTTCATTACCAGTGACTATCACATGACATATATATGCACGTGATGTAGTGCTGGCCAGTGAGACACAAGCAGCAGCCTGGAAAGACTCCCTTGTTCTTTGAAAGGAGCACATGAGAAAGGTAGTCCTTCTGTTCCTCTGGGCATCACGATGCCTGGAAATGACTTCCAAAATTGGCGCAGTCGTCTTGCGACTCTAAGTGGCACCGGCCTTAAGAGGATGGTGGAGCAAGAAGATTGAAACTCGATTTCATCATTGAATCCCTCATCAAGTGGTGCTGGATATCGTCCTTCCTCTGACTTCTTGATATAGTCCCACAGAAGTATGTCAACTTGAGTAGAATGTTGTCATCATTTGCTGTAAAAGGCTTTGTGTTGTTGTTTAAAAAAATTCCCAGCCCTTCCCCATATTAACAGACTATGAGTAACATATGAAAAGGTTTTGGCCCTTGCTTAATCTGAGTTGAAAGTGGAGTAGAAAAGCTCCAGCCCTGGTATACCATCCTCAATTTGCCCAGAGAGAGTGCCAACTTTGGAGAGTTTTGAGTTTTATTTTAACTAAGGAAGACATTGTTTCTGCTCAGACCTTCAAATCACACTAATGAGATTATTTTCTGGTAATCAAGCACTTCTACAAGGAACCATTCCGCTCAGCGACACGTAAGAGAAATGAGTTCCTGGGATTCCTGAGTAGAAACGGAGGCTACTTAGATGCCTGCTGACTTGGTGGTTACTTACCCAGAAACGGAGAGGGGACTTCACTGAACGATGAGGACCACATCCCAGGAACTCATTTCTGTATTTGCTTTTCTATTTTAGAAGTTGGGACACATTTAGGAGGCAGGATGGCTTTGATTTTAAACTTTCTTTTTTGATGCTAATCACTTAATGACATTTTCTCCTTCTGGGCTGAGGTTTTCCACATTTGGTCTCTGTCTTCTTTTTGACTACATTAATCAGAGCCAGAATCCTTTTCCCATCTGCCCCGAGTTAACCACTGATTTTTCAGAGCAATCTCACGGAGATGGAACAAGAACAAGAATGTGGTCCTTGGTGGATGATGATGTAGCAGCCAAGGAACTGTAAACTTAGTGGTGGAAGAAGCAGCTGGATCCAGGCCACGTCATGAATATCCAGAGGGCCCCGATGGACTCCCACACTGCTCGTCCTCTGAGAAACTCTGGCGTCACAACACGTGAACATGTCTATACATGCTAAGGCTAATCCCTTCACATACTGTATCACTGATTTTGGCCCTTTAGAGCCTTCAGCTCAGCGTTTCACTTACAATAATGGTGCTCATCTTTGGACACTGAGTATGTACTGGGCTACCTGCTTTGCAGATGACAGTCCTCACAGCTCTCATGCGTAGGAGGGATTATACTTATTTTTCTCATGAAGAAACTAAGAAAAGCAGTATTCCATCCAGAGTCTCATATTACCTAAGTGGAATAGCCTAGATTTTATCCTAGTTCTGACTCCTAAACCAATTCTCTTAATCACCACACTTGCTTCTCTCTTTGTTCGGCATGCCTCTCCCAAGTCCATGCTCCTCTAGTACTTGGACCCAATAATTACCTCAGACCAGGTATACACACAAGTGTTCAACAAACTGCTATTGTGTTTAGTGTGGAATAATAAGAGCTGCAGACCCCGGGTTGGGTGGTCTCTGCTCTGTGAGGCAGGTACCTCCAGTTGAGGCCAGCAGTTCCCTCCAGACTGAGAGGTTACACACAGGAGATGTGGGGTGTGGGGGGCGTGGTCTCCGGATTCTGTGGCAGGAGTCAGGGCTCCCGTTCTTGTCGGCACCCCAGCTCCACCGAAACTCCTGAGCAACTTGGGTGTCATTCAGCTGCTCTGAGGCACAAGAGAAGCCTAAGAATACTGGAGTGGATAGCCTATCCCTTCTGGATCTTCCCAACCCAGGAATCAAACTAGGGTCTCCTGAACTGCAGGCAAATTCCTTACCAACTGAGCTATCAGGGAAGCCCATGAATAATACAGACAAAAGCAATTTTACTGATCCAGAAATAAGTACTAGCTTACTAGCTGAGTGACTTTTATCTATTAGGAAATTATCCTAAGTATTACACTTAACTCAGTTATTTAAACGACATTCTTAGTCAAGCTAGGCCTAAGATTTGGTGACGGTAATAGCTGTTTAGTCAAACTGCCCCTGATAACAAGCTGACTGTATTTGTGCTTTGGCCAAAGAAAAGAACACAAATTGACCAGTTGAAATACATCACCTTGTTACAGTGTTTTTAAAAAGTAGGATAACCTTGAGGCTGTATCATTGGCAATTCAGGCACATTATTTTTATTAGTGTGCATCAACAACTACATTCTTAGGTTTGTGTCAGAGTATGAGACAGTCCTACATGATGAGATTTTTGGCAGCAAAAAACATATTTGATTTGTCTCAGTTTCTCCAATAATTGACACAATGACCGGAAAATAGCAAATATTCAATTAATATTTGTTAAATTGAAGGGGGGAGGGATAAATTAGGATTTTAAGATTAACAGATACAAACTACTATATATAAAACAGATAAGCAAGGACCTGATGTACAGCACAGGAAACTATATTCAATGTCTATCATAACCTATATTGGAAAAGAATCTGAAAAAGAATACATACATGTGTGTGTATATATATGTATATGAAACTGAATCACTTTGTTGTCCACCTGAAACTAACTTGAAACTGACAGATTATGGTAAATCAACTATACTTCAAGTAAAAATATAAATTTGTTAAATTAAAATGCATTAAATAAATGGAAAGAAATATATTTTAGTTCTGCATGAAAATAAACCTAATAAAGGAATGAAGGTGAAGTCGCTCAGTCATGTCCGACTCTTGGCAACCCTGTGGACTGTAGCCCACCAGGCTTCTCCGTCCATGGGATTCTCCAGGCAAGAATACTGGAGTGGGTTACCATTTGATTCTCCAGGGGATCTTCCCAACCCAGGGATTGCACCCGGGTCTCCCGCATTGGAGGCAGATGCTTTAACCTCCGAGCCACCAGGGAAGCCCAATAAAAGAATGAAGGGGATTTTAATTGAATCTGTATTATAATGTTTTCCTATGAGCTTGATATTATGAGAAAATGGAGGCTGGAAAGTCAGAGGGGCATGTGCTTAAGTCCCACTTCTTCATTAAGAATTGCATGATTTTGGAAAAAATACCTAACTTTCTATCCTCAGTTTTCTCTTCTATGAAATACAAATAATACCTCATAGAGTTATGATTAGGAATATATACATATTCAATATACAACCATGAAGATTAGGTTTATATCTGTCAAATACAGTCATATTTAAATTGACATGGAAGACACTATATTTCGTCATTTTCTTTTTATAACTTTTAGTCTAAATATTATTCATAAAATAGATTTTCAATTTAATTTCTTATTGAAAATACATTTTTTAAAAAAGCCAGAAGGCTGACAGAACTCTGCTGTTAATTGGAAATTTGGTCAGAGTTTTTGCGAAGTGATTTTCTAAAAGCAGAGCTTAGTTGGGAAGCACACATACGTACTTATATACACATGCAAAAACTTTTAGCAAAAAAAAAAGTTTTAGGCAGGTCTGGCATCAAATTACCCCCATTTTATGGGTTGCTGTGGAAACAGATTAGCCCTCTGGAAGTGCAAAACCACGTTTGAGTCTAATGCGAAGAACCCTCCATCCCATGAAAGTGAAGAACAGCTGGGGATTGAGGAAGTGTAAGCTGACATGTCAGACAGTAGCCAGACAAAGTGAGCCAGGCATTGTCTGGAGGAAAAAAAAAAGGAGTGGGTACTGGGAAAACCAACTGAGCACTGTAAACAAAGTTAAGAAAATGGACCAGTTGTTTACTCTCATTATAACAAGGAAACAGAATTCCAGGGGTGAGGATTAAATTTGCTGAGAGTGAAACTTTAACAAATCAAATGAAATAACAGGATTGCCCTAAGTAGTCCCCACTTGGAAGCTTTTTGACTGGAAAGTGCAATGCAAAACTGCGTGATTCAATGCACTCACTGGTGACTGGCTTGGGATATAAAGGCTGATAATAATTTCTCTCCCTGTGGGATATCACCTTCTTGCTTCCTGGCTATTTGGAAGCTGCCTACTTCCAGAAAGTACAGATATAGCACTGCTCTCCTCAGACTGTCCGAAAGAGGAGATTTATCTGGACTGATATAGAGGCATCTCATGAGCATAGTATTGGTAGCTCAATACGGTAGAATTTTCTGGTGGCCCAGAATTAGTTGTCGAAGTCACTAGCTTTCTCTGGGTTGCAGTTTCCTTGCTGGACAAAGGTGAGGGAAGTACATGTCCAAAGTGCTGGTGTCAGAGGAAAAGATTTTGAAGTAAAACGGGTTGAAAGATACCATCTTCTTGAATCCTAAAAATTCACAATACCCTCTTACATACGCAATGCTTTAAGAAACATCAGTGTGGGGAAAGAGCAGTTCCATCATGTTTAATTCTCTGTTTCCCTCATTTGGTCCCAGAAGGCTTTTATCACTGAGCACCTATTAATCTCCCAATGTGATGCTGTGCCTTGAGAGTTCATGCTGGGAAACACTGCAGTAGCTGTTCCCAGGACATTTTCAGCAATAAAATCCACATTCTATTTTTTTTAATTCTAATTTTATTTTATTTTTTATTATTTTTAAAATATTTTTTTTAATTGGAGGATAATTGCTTTGCATGCATGTATGCATGCTCAGTTGCTTCAGTTGCATCTGACTCTTAGCGACCCCATGGACTGTAGCCCACCAGGCTCCTCTGTCCATGGGACTCTCCAGGCAAGTATACTGGCGTGGGTTGCCATGCCGTACTCTGGGGGATTTTCCCGACCTGGTGATCAAACCCATGTCTACCTGCATCTCCTGCTTTGCAGGCAGATTCTTTACCCACTGAGCTACCCGGGAAGCCCAATAATTGCTTTGCAATGTTGTACAGTTTCTGCTATGGACAATGTGAATCTGCTATAGATACACGTATATGTCCTCCCTCTTGAGCCTCCCTCTCATGCATCCCCTGCCCCTTTCCACTCCTCTTGATCATCACAGAGCACTAAGCTGAGCTCCCTGCATTCTATTTTATATTTTTCAACTTTTTTTGTTGACATGGACCAATTCCAGAAGTTCAACCTAGAACCCAGGACCTAGAAGGAAAATATTCAATACTTCTAAAATGGTTTGGTTTCACATGTAAAATGCAGTCAGGTAGTAACTAACTACAGGTAGATTATTTTAAGGGGTAGGTGATCCTCCAGCCTCTGGAGTGCAATTGAAATGCAAGTCAAATTCTTATCCACAGGAAGCATCAAGATAATGTAATTTAAAAATAGCCTTAAGAGCAAATGCTCTACAGTTCCCCAGTTTAAAACTCAGCTTTATTACTAATTAACTGTGTGACTTTGGGAAGTTGCTTAACCTCTCAAAGAGCCATCCCTTTTCCTATTAAATACAAATAACCATCGTGTCCCCCAACACAACACCTGACGTGTGTCCGATAAAAGTTCAAAAACAAAATTTGATAGTAAGAAATTGGGATGGATCTCAGAAAGACCAGCATGTGTGCACGCTAAGTCACTAAGTCATGTCGGACTCTTTGCAACCCTATGGACTGTAACCCACCAGGCTCCTCTGTCCATGGGATTCTCCAGGCAAGAGCACTGGAGTGGGTTGCCGTGTCCTCCTCCAAGGGATCTTCCCAACCCAGGGATTGAACCCGCATCTCTTATATCTCCTGCATCAGCAGATGGGTTCTTTACCACTAGCACTATTCGGAACACCCTCAGAAACACCAGACAACTGCTCTAAAAAAAGTTATTAGTTCAGGCTTTTGGGTGGCATTCTGATCAGTTTGAATTAAAAAGGAATGAATCTAAAGTTAGCAAACAATAATGCACCAAAAAAAAACACCGGTTCTTTCTTTGGTTATCTTTGCCCTCCCCCCAATCTATTCTTTCTGTGATACCTATTCCAAAATAGAAGCATAATCATGTCATCTGCCTATTTTAACTTACTGTCTAAAAGATGAGAGTTAATACATGTCATACAGCCTTGTCTTTCCCAATGACTGTTGCCTCCTGGACATCACACCCTGTCCTCCATGCTGCAGCTCATACCTAACCACCAGGAGATCCTAAACATACCATGCTGTGTCCGAGGTTGATGCCTTTAACACTCGCTCTCTGCTTTGCTTGAAATACCCTTGCTCTCACTTGCCTATTTCTTTCTTCATTCTAGTCTCAGCTCATGTCACCTCCTCCATCAACCGATCCTTCGCTCCCTCCTACCACAGTCCTCCAACAGGGTCCACTGTATCCTCTGTGTGTCCTCACTGAAGCTTCACATCCCCTTGGGCTGCACTGAGTGGTTGAACTTGTCAGCTCCCCAGCTCCTGAGTGCTTCCTCCTAGGGATTCCGTTCCTCTCTGCATCCCCAGAGTCTCACAGAGAAGGCCCTAGACAAACATCTGCTAAATGAAGACAGAAGAAAATAGGGAAGTGTTTCTGGAAACCGTTTTACTCAACAAATGCCTTTGTGGCATGGAAAAATATTTTCCTCCAACAAATGCTTCTATTGTAGTAATAATATTCGTAGCAGAACATGAGGCTCTGGATGTGCCCAGGTTTAAATCCAGGTTTCAATTTTTTCCAGCTCTGAAAATTAGAGTGAGTTTATTCATGTCTCTAAGCCTGTTTCCAGTTCTGTAAATAATCACACCCACTCTGTTCTTTGTACATGGCTGAGCCTAAAGTAACTTTTTATTGATTATTAGCTGCCCTATTTTTACTGTGATTTGTAGCATTACCATTTTATTACTATATTATCAAAAGATTAAATAGAATAAGCTCAACATGAAAGTGTTTGTAAACTGTAAAGAGATATTTAACTATTAGTTGTTAGAACTCTTTATCTTATTTAAACTCAATAGAGAACTTCCCTGGTGGTCCAGTGGTTAAGAATCCACCTGCCAATGTAGGGGACACAGGTTCCATTTCTTGTCCAGAAAGATTCCATGTGCTGCAGGGCAACTAAGCCCATGCACCACATCTACTGAGCCTGCACCCCTAGAGCCGGGGCTCCACACGGGAGAGGCCACCACAGTAAGCAACCTGCGTATCCCAGCTGGGGAGTGGAACGCACTTGCCACAGCTAGAGAAAGCCCACACAGAGCAACGAGGATCCAGTGCAGCCATAAATAAATACACAAAATTGCATTAAGAAAAACAAAGCCCACTCTTTCCTTCCCCTAGTGTGTCCACAAATCTGTTCTCTGTGTCTGCATTTCTATTCCTGCGCTGCAAATAAGTTCATCACTACCATTTTTCTAGATTCCATATATGTTCGTTAATACACTTGATTTGTTTCTCTTTCTCCCTTACTTCATTCTGTGTAACAGGCTCTAGGTTCATCCACTTCACTAGAACTGACTCAAACTCGTTTTTTGTTTTTGTTTTTTTTTTATGGCTGAGTAATATTTCATTGTACAGATGGCACAAAAGGGAGATGATACAGGTATAATTATTGCTGATTTGTGTTGCTTTATGGCAGAAACCAACACAACATTATAAAGCAATTTCCCTCCAATTAAAACATTTTTTAAAATGAAAAACAAAACCCATAGTTCTTTCGATAAATAAATAAATTCATAGAAAATTCAGTCAGTCATGAACACCCACTAGGCGTGGTAGTTTGGTTTGGGGGTGTCAGTAATATAAATGGTGTGGGCTACTTGGAATTTAATTTTCTATAAGAAGTTCTGAAACATTTTGCCAGCCTAGTTATACAGTGTTGGGAGCCCTCGCCAGTTCTAGGGTCTCAGGACTACAATTTTTCCCAAATGACAACCCAGACTTACCGAGAGCCTTTCAAATTCCATCTTCTCTAAAATGATGGGTAATTAAGTGAAGAATGAAACTGACACTGAAACTCTCTGGTTAATGCATGTGCTCTGCTTCTCAGGAATTCAGTAATTTAACAGGGAGCAGCAGCAGGTTGAAGAACCGAATCCTGAAGCTTCATTCACTCAGCAAACAGCTGTGACCTTGCAAGAGTAGCACATGGGAGCCCAGATATAACAAGACCGATTTTGGTTTGTTTGTTTTTATTTTCTCTTTTAGTAATGACATGGCTCTGGAGAGATTCTCATGAGGGAGAATCTGGCTAAATGGCTAGCAGGATGATTGATTAACAAGATGTTTTGTTTCCATTGTCTCATAGATAAGCAGGACCATTCTGTCCTCTAATCTGCTGACTCCTATTTCAATACAGTATCTTCTAAATCATGAATAAACATAAAATACACAGAGATGGAAACAGAACATTTCTTTCAGAGAGAACAATTAAGGGACTGATTTGATTATTTACACTGATAATAAGCATAATTATTTCCTCCCTTCAACTAGAATGATAGAGAACATTTTAAATTAAGATGCTTTGGCTGAACAGCCCAGAAAGCCAACTACCAAGAAAGTCAGATGAGCCTATGCAAGGAGCCCTAAGCTGCGCCCCAAGTTCGCACTCCCTGCAAGGGTAGGCAGGCTGGCCTGGAGAGCCAGTAAGTTTTGAGGTCCCTGACCCTTAGCTTTTTCCACTGACCTTAGGCCTAAATCTAATCAGTTACAATTAGGTATGCTAGGTGAAATACAGGACATCTGGTCAAACATGAATTTCATATAAACAATGGATAATCTTTTAGAATAATTTAGGACATACTTAGACTGAAAATATACCAAAAAAAGTTTTATTCAAAAAAAGTTTTATTCAATCTGAAATTCAAATTTCACTGAGCCAACTCAATTTTTATTTGCTAAATTGACAACCTTGGTTACAAGCATAGGCTAAAAAAATATGGTGACAACCTGAAAGAGTTATTTTATTTGATGGGAATGTTTAGGTCTCCAAGCCTGGGAGACAGCATCTCAGTAGCTCTGAGAACACTGCTCCAAGGAGCTGGGAAGGGGAGTCAGGCTACATACAAGTCTGCACAAAGGGAGCAGGCAGTCTGAACATCAAACAGGTAAGAAAAATCAGAGATCGTGTAAAGTAATTTAGCATTTTATGTATGGGAAGATGCAAGCCTCTGGGCCCACTAAATTCATTCCTTTCAAATGCACCTCAGCTACCTGGGGCTGAATCCTGTTCCTTGTTCACCTTAAGGAGGGCAGATGTCTGCTTCTTGCATTCCTCCCCCAACCCCGGGCTCCTCTGTGTGGGGAAGCGGCATCTGCTGGATCACAGGCATTATGTTCCATTTGAGGAGCCCTCGTTCACCTTTGGAGGCCAGAAATCATCGCTGATGGCTGTGACATTTCTTGCTCACCAATAGGACAGGAAATTGGAGAAGGCAATGGCAACCCACTCCAGTACTCTTGCCTGGAGAATCCCATGGACGCAGGAGCCTGGTGAGCTGCCATCTACGAGGTCACACAAAGTCGGACATGACTGAAGCGACTTAGCAGCAGCAGCAGCAGGACAGGAAATATCTTCATTTCACACAATCAACATGTGAGCGTGCCAAGTGGCTTCAGTTGTATTCAATTGTTTTGTGACCCCATGGACTGTAGCCCACCAGGCTCCTCTGTCCATAGGAATCTCCAGGCAAGAATACTGGAGAGGGTTGCCATGCCCTCCTCCAGGAGATCTTCTTGACCCAGAGATCGAACCCAGGTCTCCTGTGGCTCCTGCATTGCAGGCGGATTCTTTACCACAAGTGCCACCTGGGAAGCCCCAACATGTGAGAGCCTTATCAATCTCCCTGCAAAAATTACCACTAAAGGAAAACAAAAGGTGAGTCCCCTCAGAGCAGCAGGTCTTCACCACTGACCACACTGGCCACCTCCATCTGCTTTGTCCTCCTCTCAAGCCCAGAAAGGGGTCCCTTTATTGCTGAGAAGGTACAAGTTACTTCTCTCATCTGACTGAACTTTCCCCCTATCTTTCCCTTAACTCTTACTTAGGAGACAATGGGAAGGGGATTGAATATTTCAGTCAATGCCAAAATGTGCGAGTCACAAAGCAAACATTTACAACAGAGTGGCTCGTGACATACAGATGGTTCTTCATAAGTTTTCTTACTCTCCTCATGAGCAGTTTACTTTGGCCGACAGTGAAAGATATTTCCCTTTATTTCAGTGTTACCTTGGTGGGGAGGGAAGTACAAGAGTCTGATAGTCATGCAAAGCTGTTTCAAATTCAGCCTTCAGGACATGAAAGTTGCCTCAGCTTTGTCTCAGTATTTTGGTCCGTAAAATGGGACAATGATAGAGTACCAGCCCTACACCATCCTTGTGAGTATTAAATGGTATGACATAGGGAAAATTTTTTAAATGTTAGGGTTTGGTTCTCTTTCTCCTTCTGAATTATTAACACTCTTCAAAAGGTCTATTTATTCTTTCATCTTTTTATTTTGTAATATAGAGTTCAGGCCCTGCTTCCCCCACTCTCCCCACAAGGCTTTCTCCTTGGGGAGTTGTTGGTGGTCCAGGATTACCTGTTTGGACATGCTCTTTCTGCTCTCTAGCTGCAATCATTCTGATCCCATAATTCCCAACTTGGAATAGGAATCATTATATTTTCAAATCTATAGATATTAAAATAATCTGGTTTATAGGTACCTAATATTTTGGAAAAGAATGCCTAAAATTATCAACAATCACCCTCTGAGTTGAAAGGTAATGGTTTGTTATTGTGTTGCTCTTGTTTAGTGGCTAGGTCATGTCTGAGTCTCTGTGACCCCATGCTCTATAGCTCACCAGACTCCTCTGATCATGGGATTCTCCAGGCAAGAATACTGGAATGGGTTGCCATAAGGGGATCTTCCTGACCAAGGGATTAAACTCACATCTGTTATGTCTCCTGCACCGGCAGCCAAGTTCCTTACCACGAACACCACCTGGGAAGCCCCAACTTTGGGTAGGAATCATTATATTTTCAATCTTATACAGTCAGCAAAAACAAGACTGGGAGCTGACTGTGGCTCAGACCATGAATTTCTTACTGCCAATTTCAGACTGAAATTGAAGAAAGTAGGGAAAGCCACTAGACCATTCAGGTATGACCTAACTCAAATCCCTTATGATTATAGAGTGGAAGCAAGAAATAGATTTAAGGGACTAGATCTGATAAACAGAGTGCCTGATAAACTATGGATGGACGTTGGTGACATTGTACAGGAGACAGGGAGCAAGACAATCCCCAACAAAAAGAAAGGCAAAAAAGAAAGATGGCTGTCTGAGACAGCCTAACAAATAGCTGTAAAAAGAAGAGAAGTAAAAGCAAAGGAGAAAAGGAAAGATATTCCCATATGAATGCAGAGTTCCAAAAAATAACAAGGAGAGATAAGAAAGCCTTCATCAGTGATCAGTGAAAAGAAATAGAGGAAAACAATAGAATGGGAAAGACTAGAGATCTCTTCAAGAAAATTAGAGTTACCAAGGGAATATTTCATGCAAAAATGGGCCCACTAAAGGACAGAAATGGTATGGACCTAACAGAAGCAGAAGATATTAAAAAGAGGTGGCAAGAACACACAGAAGAACTGTACAAAAAAGATCTTCACGACCCAGATAATCACGATGGTGTGATCACTCACCTAGAGCCAGACATCCTGGAATGTGAAGTCAAGTGGGCCCTAGCAAGCATCACTATGAACAAAGCTAGTGGAGGTGATGGGATTTCAGTTGAGTTATTTCAAATCCTAAAAGGTGATGCTGTGAAAGTGTTGCACTCAATATGCCAGCAAATTTGGAAAACTCAGCAGTGGCCACAGGACTGGAAAAGGTCAGTTTTCATTCCAATCCCAAAGATAGGCAATGCCAAAGAATGCTCAAACTACCACACAATTGTACTTATCTCACACTATGTGTGAGATGCTCAAAATTCTCCAAGCCAGGCTTCAGCAATATGTGAATCGTGAACTTCCATATCCAGCTGGTTTTAGAAAAGGCAGAGGAACCAGAGATCAAAATGCCAACATCTGCTGGATCATCAAAAAAGCAGAAGAGTTCCAGAAATACATCTATTTCTGCTTTATTGACTATGCCAAAGCCTTTGACTGTGTGGATCACAATAAACTGTGGATAATGCTGAAAGAGATGGGAATACCAGACCACCTGACCTGCCTCTTGAGAAACCTGTATGCAGGTCAGGAAGCAACAGTTAGGACTCGACGTGGAACAAGACTGGTTCCAAATAGGGAAACGAGTTCGTCAAGGCTGTATATTGTCACCCTGCTTATTTAACTTACATGCAGAATACATCATGAGAAACTCTAGGCTGGAAGAAGCACAAGCTGGAATCAAGATTGCCAGGAGAAATATCAATAACCTCAGGTATGCAGATGACACAACCTTTATGGCAGAAAGTGAAGAGGAACTAAAGAGCCTCTTGATGAAAGTGAAAGAGGAGAATGAAAAAGTTGGCTTAAAGCTCAACATTCAGAAAACTAAGATCGTGGCATCTGGTCCCATCACTTCATGACGAATAGATGGAGAAACAGTGAAAACAGTGACAGACTAATTTTTATGGGCTCCAAAATCACTGCAGATGGTGATTGCAGCCATGAAATTAAAAGACGCTTACTCCTTGGAAGGAAAGTTAGCAGAGACATTACTTTGCCAACAAAGGTCCATCTATTCAAGGCTATGATTTTTCCAGTAGTCATGTATGGATGTGAGAGTTGGACTATAAAGAAAGCTGAGCACTGAAGAATTGATGCTTTTGAATTGTGGTGTTGGAGAAGACTCTTGAGAATCTCTTGGACTGCAAGGAGATCCAACCAGTACATCCTAAAGGAGATCAGTCCTAGGCGTTCATTGGAAGGACTGAGGTTGAAGCTGAAGCTCCAATACTTTGGTCACCTGATGTGAAGAGCTGACTCATTGGAAAAGACCCTGATTTGGGGAAAGATTAAAGGCAGGAGGAGAAGGGAATGACAGAGGATTAGATGGTTGGATTGCATCACTGACTCAATGAACATGAGTTTGGGTAACCTCAGGAGTTGGTGATGGACAGGGAGGCCTGGCATGCTGCAGTCCATGGGGTTGCAAAGAGTCAGACATGACTGAGTGACTGAACTGAACTGATAGATATTAAAATAGTCTGGTTTATATGTACCTAATATTTTGGAAAAGAAAGCCTAAAATTATTAGCAGTCACCCTCTGAGTTCAAAAGTAACAGTTTGTTATTGTGTTGCTCCTGTTTAGTGGCTAGGTCATGTCTGAGTCTTTGTGACCCCTGCACTATAGCTCACCAGACTATATCCATGGGATTTTTCCAGGCAAGAACACTGGAATGAGTTGCCATATCCTTCTCCTAGGGATCTCTCTGACCCAGCGATTAAACCCACATCTCTTATGTCTCCTGTACTGGCAGCCAAGTTCTTTACCCCTAACACCACCTAGGTAGCCCCATCTTTGGGTAGGAGTCATTATATTTTCAAATCTGTAGTTACTAAGATAGCCTGGCTTATATATGCCTAATATTGTGAAAGATAATGCCTAAAATATTAACATTTTCTCTCTAAGTTTACAAGTAATAGTTAATGGTCATTAAAAGCTGTAGAGTTGTTAACACTTTCAATTTTAAGCTTTAAGTATGCATTCAATTCATGAGCAGTATGTGAACCGAGAACTTCCAGGTGTTCAAGCTGGATTTAGAAAAGACAGAGGAATCAGAGATCAAATTGCCAACATCCATTGGATCATTGAAAAAGTAAAAGAGGTCCATAAAACATCTACTTCTGCTTCCTTGACTATGCAAAGCCTTTGACTGTGTGGATAAAAACTGTGGAAAATTCTTCAGGAGATGGGAATACCAGACTACCTTACCTGCCTCCTGAGAAATGTGTATGCAGGTCAAGAAGCAACCGTTAGAATCAGAAATGGAACAATGGACTGGTTCAAAATTGGGAAAGGAGTATGTCAAGGTTGTACATTGTCACCCTGCTTATTTAACTTATATGCAGAGTACATCATGAGAAATGCTAGGCTGGATGAAACACAAGCTGGAATCAAGATAGCAGGGAGAAATATCAATAACCTCAGATATGCAGACAACACCACCCTTATGGCAGAAAGCAAAGAACTAAAGAACCTTTTGATGAAGGTGAGAGAGGAGACTGAAAAGCTGGCTTAAAACTCAACATTCAAAAAAGAAGATCATGGCATCTGGTCCCATCACTTCATGGCAAATAGATGGGGAATCAATGGATACAGTGACAGATTTCATATTCTTGGGCTCCAAAATCACTGCAGATGGTGATTACAGCCATGAAATTAAAAGACACTTGCTCCTTGGAAGAAAATATTTGACAAACCTAGAGAGCGTATTAAAAAGCAGAGACATTACTTTGTTGACAAAGGTCCATATAGTTAACCTATGGTTTTTCCAGTAGTCATGTATGGATATTAGAGTTGGACCATAAAGAAAGCTGAGGACTGAAGAACTGATGCTTTTGAACTGTGGTGCTGGTGCTGGAGAAGACTCTTGAGAGTCCCTTGAACAGCAAGGAGATCCAACCAGTCCATCCTAAAGGAGATCAGTCCTGAATATTCATTGGAAGGACTGATGCTGAAGCTGAAGCTCCAATACTTTGGCCATCTGATGAGAAGAATTGACTCACTGGAAAAGACCCTGATGCTGGGAAAGATTGAAGGCAGGAGGAGAAGGGGACAACAGAGGATGAGATAGTTGGATGGCATCACTGACTCGATGGACATGAGTTTGAGCAAGATCTGGGGATTGGTGATGGCCAGGGAAGCCTGGTGTGCTGCAGTCCATGAGGTCACAAAGAGTCAGACACAACTGAGCCACTGAACTGAATTGAACTGAAGGCATTAAGTTTATAATAAAAAAAATTTTTTTAACTTAATATCAGATTAATTACTAAAATTCTCATAGCCAATAAGAGGCAGAAATGGACCATGAATCTAGCTCTTATGACTTTAAATGTTGAGTTTATTTCTCTCTAGTATATTGTCTTTCTGGCTTGTTTCACTTGCCCTTGCGACCTTATAGTATATAATTATGAATATTCAAAAGTAAACACATCCTGTCTTCCCTAATAGATCATAACATCCTGAGAACAGCAGTCTTGTTCTGTAGTTGCCTAGGATGGTGTCAGACACACACAGAGTGCTCAGTAACTGTGTACTGATGGAGCGATTCTGTGGTAACATTAATTTTTCATTGTCCTTTCCAATCCCATCTATTGGAGAAAATGTGAAACTCTTCATTTCCCTTGCTTGTCTATCAGCATATGGCCGTACAGAAGATTTTGGTCTTTGCTGTCAGGACCCACCTCACTTCTAACATCTGTTTCCACCATAGATAAATGCCACTTAAGCATGCACAGTAACCTCATGTGGGCACTCTGAGAGGAGTGCTGCCTTCGAGATAATCTGCTCTGCACGCTGCCTGAAGCCCGAGTGCCTTTAGATGCTCATCCAACTTCTGCTGAATGAAGATTAGGGACAGGGAGTTGCAATTTGGCAAGGCCATTCAGAATACAGCAAACAATTAAGAGTGTGTTTAGTAAATTAGACTGAAATCAGCTTCTCTCACTTCCATGCACTGTTCATAGGTAAAACCTGTGGACTCACAGAAATTTCCATCCTTTCTACTTTAGGACTGGCTTTCAGATGCTTTCAGACATAGCAGTACCTCTTCAGTGTTCCTCTTTCTTTTGGCTCAACATCGTACAATATTAAGCCTCTTCTTCAACAGCCATTTTCATCTAACTTTTAATTTCATATCTTGAATTTAGTATCTCGAAGCAATGTGAGTGTATCAGGGTAATGCCAGCTGCTATAACAATATATATATATTATACATATATGTATAATATATAATAATAATATATACATACACAGTATCTTAAATACAGGAGTTTATTTCTCCCTCATATAACAGTCCAAGACAGGTATTCCTGGCTAGCAGGTAGCTATTCTCTACCTGGTGTTTCAGACACCCAGGATCATCACGTCACTTGGCTGTCTGATCTCCTAGAGCTTTATTATCCATTGTTTGCATCCAATGGATAAAAGGAAAAAAGAGGGATGTGAAGAAGATACACCTTTTTCTTAAAAACTCTTTCCTGGATGAAATTAGTATCACTTCTTGTATTCTAAGGGGAAAAAATCACAGGGTCACCTCTGAATGCAAGGAGGAAGTGCACATGACTCTGGGAGGTATGATCTCCTGCTGAGTTGTCACCTCTCTGCAACAACACCAGGTTATTGAAAGAGAAGATATTTCTGCGGACAGTACCATCTCTGCTATGGTGCAAGGGAAGATCAGATTCAGCAACCGAGTAGTACAGCGCTGCATAGACCTGCTTTCTTAACTCAGTAAGGCCACCACTCTTCTTACCATCACTCTAGTCCAGGGTTTTCTACTCCGTTCCTTTGAAAGACTCAGCCATACTTTTATATACCCATAGGAAAGGAGAACTGCTGTTAATTATTCTGATGCAGTGATCTTAGAACATATCCCAATTTCTGAGACTTTAAAATTTGAAAAGAAATGCATCTGAATGGCATCTGTCATCACACACACACACACACACAACTACAGCAATGAGTGCCTTGTGTTGTTTTTTTTTTCCTTCTATTTAAGAACTTCCATGTATTATTCCTTTTATCCAATATACCCACAGCACATAGGGAAGTGGTTTAGCAATTTGGGAATCTCTCAGTCATAGGACACTCACCAACTATTCTGCCAACCTTACATTATAGGGAGTCTGACTTGAGACTTGGATTTAGTGCTTAGTATGTTCAAGTTTCGGAGAAGGCGATGGCACCCCACTCCAGTAGTCTTGCCTGGAAAATCCCATGGACAGAGGAGCCTGGTAGGCTGCAGTCCATGGGGTCGCTAAGAGTCGGACACGACTGAGCGACTTCCCTTTCACTTTTCACTTTCATGCATTAGAGAAGGAAATGGCAACCCACTCCAGTGTTCTTGCCTGGAGAATCCCAGGGACGGGAAGCCTGGTGGGCTGCCGTCTATGGTGTCGCACTGAGTCGGACACGACTGAAGCAACTTAGCAGAAACTGCAGCAGTGTTCAAGTTTCATTCCTTTATCACTGGAGAATGGCAGTGGGTATGGCTGATCGAAGTGTCCTGAGGGTTTGATACAAAGCTGTATGAACAATATTTTATCTCATATTTAGTTCATTAAAATCAAATTACACAAGCAGTCAGGTCACAAACTTTGAACTTTGATGATAAAGATAACAGTGAATTCCACAAAATAGAACAACACTTTGGCAGAAAAAGAACTGGAAGCTTTGTTTCTGCACCATTTTACAGACCATTAAAAGACCTCTTCAAGCCTCAAAGATTCTCCCAGTGGCCTCTCGTGGGCCATAAACGTTTCACTATAAATCACTCCATGAGACCAAGGTGTGGAAAGATCCAATAAAGTACAGATATGTTATCTGTGAGGATAGTTTCTATGAAACTAACTCTTTTATCACCCAAGTCAGTAAATATCTATTGTGTGCTGTGTGTGTTCAGCCGCTCAGTCATGTCTGACTCTGTGGTCGCATGGACTGTAGCCCATCAGGCTCTTCTGTCCATGGAATTTTCTAGGCAAGAATACTGCAGTGGGTTGCCATTTCCTACTCCAGGGGTTCTTCCTGACACAGGGATCAAACCCATATCTCTTGTGTCTCCGGCACTGGCAAGCAGAGGAAGAGTACCTTTTCTATGTCAAAAGGTACTCTCAGGGGTTGCTGTGAGTCAAGAATATTGTAGGGAGAAGGCAGGGCTGAAGTAGGGCTCTCTTGCAGTGACAGGAAAATGGTAGCCTCTGTGTGCCCAGATGAGCAGTGGATTTCACTCCAGTGTGACTGGTACTGTCTTTTTAGTTTGAAGCACAGTTGATTTATATGTTTCACACGTACATATGCATGTATATGTATAACAATCACTTCGCTGTATGTGTGAAATATTAGAAATCATACATATTCATATACATCTATGCCTATTCATTCTCGATTTTTTCTATATGTTATGACGAGATATGAGCATGGTTCTCTGTGCTATACAGTAGGTCTTTGTGGTGTATCTACTTTATATAGAGTAGTGTGGATCTTTAAATCCGAAATTCCCAATTTAATCCCTCTCCACCCCTTCCCCCTTTGGTAACCATAAGTTTATTTTCTTCCAAAAACTCCAACAGCAAGATCTTCAGACTTTCTTTTAATTAGTTTAAACAATTTGTAGATATTAAAGCATCCTTGGATTCATTAGTAGAGATTTATGACCCAGGATACATCCTATGTTCAAATAAGTCAGCAAAGAGATGGGAGAAGAGAGGACACAAGCAATACAAATCTCTAAGATGCTAATCACATCCATGAAAACAGAAACAGTGAACAAACAAAAACCATTTTCTTTAAATTATCCATAGTTCCCAACTTCATGGATGTGAGTTGAACCTTAAAACTGGAAAAGCCTGCTCTTCTCTTTTTTAGAGAGGAGAGAGATGAACACTGCTAACCTCTGATTTTCCCTCCTGCAAGTCACCACTTGTTCAGCCACCTACATGTTCTCAAAGCCTACTCTTTTCCGTGGAAGCCAAAGGCTTCCAAATGAACACCGGAATCAGCTGTACAGCCATGACAGGTGACCAGAACTCCTTATCTCTAACAAAGACAACTCAGGCGCTGCCGGCAATTTCTACCGAGGTCTTTTGTAAAGTTTCCCTTTGGAAGGGCATAGTCGAGGGGGCCGATGAGAGCTCAAGAGGCTTGCGGAACATGAGCCCTTGTTTTTGAAGTTACCTCTTCCTGTGGACTGATTTTTCAGAGTTTGACTTTACTTTTAAGAGAGGAAATATGGAGCCCGGCTGCACTCACACTTTAATTCGTTTACCAGAAGCAAGTCAAATCAGAAAGGTATAGAGTTGCCTCAAAGGCCCCGGGTCACAAGAAGGTGGGGGCGATGGGGCAGTGGGGGCGGGGAGAGAAAAGGCGCAGGAAAGAGGAGACGCAAACTCCAGTCCTCAAGCAGAGCCTCCAAACGTCCGTCTAGCCCCTTAAGCACTGCAAAGTGATTAAGCTCACCTATTTCATACTTGCCTTGCGAAGAATGCAAATACGTGGAAGAAGAGAAAATTTGGAAACACAAAATTGCGCTGTGGACATCATTGGGGATTCAGAGGGCTGATCCCACTTAGTATGTTAAACATACATGGGTTCTGGCTGTAGAATTGGAGCAGAAGGGTCTGAGCAGTTATAAAGCAGAACCTTCTGTCTCGTTTTTCCATAGGGAGGGGTCTAAGAACAATTCAAAGTACTGGATGGTTTCTGGAAGGACAGGTCTGCAAAAGGCGCATTAAAGGGGGTTCCTTAGCATAGCTGAGGATTTCCCTGGATTGTATTCTGGTGATATGTGCTCAAGGCAGATTTCGCAGATGTGTGGGGAGGCTCCAGAGGCATTTCTTAAATAAATTTCACCTGGTTTCAGGGATGGCTCTCCCCTCCCCACCATTTCAATATCATTATGGTGGGTAGGATTTAAAAGGATAGCATAAGGGATCCATGCATCTTTATGGGGCCACTCACCCAGCACCAAGGGAGGTGAGTTCACTGTCCCGCTTCCCTTTTGTGAGGGTTTAGCTTGTCCTGTAACAATTTCAATATGCATTTCCCCCAAAATTTGAAGATCCCATTCAGTATAGTCTTATCACTCTTCTTTCACTTTGAAAACATTTTTCTTATGTTTTTTAATTGATAGCATGGTTAATGCAATTGTTTCAATAGATAATTAAGCACAGAGTAGAATAAGCATCTGGAAACTCAGTACGCCAGTGACGAAAGAAGATGATGAAGGAAAACTAAACTACTGCCTCGCCAACTGAAATATGCAGTACAATTATCATTATTAAACAGACTTTTGTAAGAAAAACAGTCCGAAGACTGCATTTCTATGGCATCATTCTCATCATTATTACGATTTTTATTAGTGGGCCTGATCCTATGAAGAGCCAAAGAAAATAAACTACTATCTGGGAGTAATTTGTTTCCCCATACGATGTGAATTACATTTTCTTGGAGAACAAGGTCCCAATCAGAGAACTGAGAAGAGATCATCTCTGGGGAGTCTGTTCTAATGTGAGTTCAACAGCAGAGGCAGCCGCCAAGAAAACAGGAAATTGTGAGGCCAGCCCTTCACCAAAGGGAGTCCCAGTCTCCTGCAGCTCTCAGAAGCTCTGCTGACTTGAAGCACGTTCCCAAGGTATTGCAATCTCTCCAGACCACCTGATGGGCTAGATTAGTTCAATATTTACTGCAGAGATTGTGGAAAATCCAGTTTTTCCAAGAGTGGCACAGTAGAAAAAAATCAGGGACTTGATATCCTATGTAAGCTTCTAGGGTGTTATCTGAGCACATAGTAGGGGAGGAGAACGTGAAAAGCAATTTCTTTCCTTCTTTCAGCCAGCTTTCCACCATTCTTGCCTCCCTTAGGAAGGTCTCAGGACCGTCCCTACCCGATTCATGCCTTATACATGCCCACCAAGTCAAAATGATCACACCGAACCCTGTCACTGGCACAAACCCCACCAATTCATGACTGAGATGGTCTAAAGGTCCAAAGCAGAGGGTTTATAAAGAAACCAACGCCGCCTCTTACTAGCTGTGTTACCTTGGGCAAATCATACAACAATCTCAATGCCTTCATTTTCTCCTCTGTAAATTGGATGTTACTGAAATTTAAAAATTAAAGCATGGAGAAGAACATACAACTCAATGTAAATATCCAATATATGGTAGCTTTAATATTACTTAATGTAATATTAAGGCATGGCATGTAAACTTTTTAGCCCTGGTAAATTGGTTCATTAGATAAAATCTTCCCAACAGATAAGGTACTTGTAATTGGCATGCTGAAAGGGCTTATTGTTTTGTTAAGGATCTTTTGCTTGCATCAACAAAAATGAACTTAGTCTAGCTTCAGCAAAAAAAAAAAAAAGATGATGAGGTGAAGGAATGGAATTTTTAAGGAGCAGTATTTCTTAGAGTCGAAGAAGCTGGAGTCACTCAGTCCGGTCCGAATCTTTGCGACCCCATGGACTATAGCCCGTGACAGGCTCCTCTGTCATGGGATTCTCCAGGTAAGAATACTGGAGTGGGTTGCCATGCCCTCCTACAGGGGATCTTCCCGACCCAAGCACTGAAACCACATCTCCTGTATCTCCCGCATTGCAAGCATATTCTTACCTCTGAGTCACCTGGGAAGCCCAGTTGGCTGCTAACTATAATGTAAGTCTCTAATCCATGAGGAAAAAGAGTCTGATTGGCATAACTTGTCACTTGTTCAGTCCAGTTCCTATCACATATGGGGAACAGAGGCCAGGAAAGAAAAGCCTCCTGTTCCTCAAAATGTTCTCACGGTTATCAGAGTTTCAAATAGGTAGCTTCAGTTTTCCATGAATTACTAATTGATGATTTTCTGAGGGTCCTTCCATAGCTAACATGTCCTGCAGATAGGCACTTCTCCTTCAACAATAATGGTTAAATTAAGTTGGTGCTTGATTTTTTTTTAAAAATAATTGAAAATATTGGGAAGAGTCTATGAAATTAATATCATGTCAGGGGTGACCAATTTTTTTTTCATTTATTTAAAGCAAGACTGTAGATATTTTAGGCTTTATGAATCAAGAAACAGAATTGATAATACTAATACTATAGAGACACTTGTACAATTAATTTAAAATGTTAAGAAACACTTTTACTCACCAACTGTGCAATAAGCGTTGGCAGGCCAGATTTGCTGCACAGGCCATAGTGTGGAGATCCTGTCCTACATAATTTTCTCCCTGTCGTACAGTGCATCGTAATGGTCTCCAGGTTTAAATCTGGTTCTTTGATTGCTCATGAAAACCTATAATGGCCCTTAACATTAGTGGCATGATGAAATTCAGCTTGGCTGTTCAGATATTAAGAAGAGACTGTGCTCTGATGAAGTCAAGTGATCTCCATCACTAGGTGGGCCTTAGCATGATGAAATTCAGCTTGGCTGTTCAGATATTAAGAAGAGACTGTGCTCTGATGAAGTCAAGTGATCTCCATCACTAGGTGGGCCTTAGCATGATGAAATTCAGCTTGGCTGTTCAGATATTAAGAAGAGACTGTGCTCTGATGAAGTCAAGTGATCTCCATCACTAGGTGGGCCTTAGCATGATGAAATTCAGCTTGGCTGTTCAGATATTAAGAAGAGACTGTGCTCTGATGAAGTCAAGTGATCTCCATCACTAGGTGGGCCTTGCTTCCTGCTGCTGCCTGCAGATTCCCTGCAATTGGGGCCTTTGAAAGGACACTTGTCTGGTACAGCTTTTGAGGAAACTCATGTCCTAAGAAAGCAGACCTGGTTACCCAGATCCAGGCTCACCCCTGGGAGAACTACTGTGCCACCTTTCTCACTGGCAATTATTCTCACAAGTAAAGAGTCAAGCTACTTTCCAGGACCTTAAGAGTATGTTCTATAGTTAGCTCTTTATCTTGGGCATATAACTCTCTCTAAATCCATATTTCATTATATAAAAATTAGAGTTGTGTGCTTTTCTAGTCCTACTTTGCAAATAGGTTCATCAGCACCATTTTTCTGGATTCCATATATATGCATTAATATATGACATAAGTAAGTCAAAAAGAGAAAAATAAATATCATAAATATAAGTAAAGTAAGTCAAAAAGAGAAAAATAAATATCACAAATATGATATAGGTAAAATAAATCAAAAAGAGAAAAATAAATATCATATATTAATGCATATATATGGAATCTAGAAAAATGGTGCTGATGAACCTATTTGCAGATGAAGAATAGAGATGAACACAACTCTAATTTTTATATAATGGAATACAGATTTAGAAAGACTTAAGTTATGATGATACCACCCTTATGGCAGAAAGCAAAGGGGAACTAAAGAGCCTCTTGATGAAAGTGAAAGAAGAGAGTGAAAAAGCTAGCTTAAAACTCAACATTATAAAAACAAAGATCATAGTATCTGATCCCATCGCTTCATGGCAAATAGATAGGGAAACAGTGGAAACAGTGGCAGACTTTATTTTCTTGGGCTCCAAAATCACTGCAGATGGTGACTGCAGCCATGAATTTAAAAGATGTTTGCTCCTTGGAAGAAAAGCTATGACAAACCTAGACAGAGTATTAAAAAGCAGAGACATTACTTGGCTGAAAAAGTTCCATCTAGTCAAAAGCTATGGTTTCTCCAGGAGTCATGTATGGATGTGAGAGTTGGACTATAAAGAAAGCTGAGCACCGAAGAATTGATGCTTTTGAATTGTGATGCTGGAGAAGACTCTTGAGAGTCCCTTGCACAGCAAGGAGATCAAACCAGTCAATCCTAAAGGAAATCAACCCTGAATATTCATTGGAAGGACTGATGCTGAAGCTGAAGCTAAAGCTAAAATACTTTGGCCACCTGATGCAAAGAACTGACTCACTGGAAAAGACCCTGATGCTGGGAAAGATTGAAGGCAGGAGGAGAAGGAGATGACAGAGGATGAGA
>NW_011494928.1:1689192-1689766 GCF_000754665.1 Bison bison bison
TTCATGCATTGAAGAAGGAAAGGGCAACCCACTCCAGTGTTCTTGCCTGGAGAATCCCAGGGATGGGGGAGCCTGGCGGGCTGCCGTCTCTGGGGTCGCACAGTCGGACACGACTGAAGCGACTTAGCAGCAGCAGCAGCAGCAGCAGTATTCCATTGTATATATGTACCACATCTTCTTTATCCATTCATCTGTCAAGGGACATTTAAGTTCCTTCCATGCCCTGGCTACTGTAAATAGTGCTTCAGTGAACACTGGGGTACATGTGTCTTTTGTAAAATAGCTAGTAGGAAGCTGGCTGTATAACATAGGGAGCTCAGCTCAGTGCTCTGTGATGGCCTAAAGAGGTAGGATGGGGGCAGTGGTGGGAGGGAGGCTCAAGAGAGCAGGGATGTATGTATACAGATGGCTGGCTCACATTGCTGTACAGCCGAAATTAACACATAAGAAATGCAAAAAAGCACAATGGCTGTCTGGGGAGGCCTTACAAATAGCTGTGAAAAGAAGAGAAGCAAAAAGCAAAGGAGAAAAGGAAAGATATAAACATCTGAATGCAGAGTTCCAAAGAATAGCA
>NW_011494928.1:1689866-1690243 GCF_000754665.1 Bison bison bison
AAGAACTGACTCACTGGAAAAGACCCTGATGCTGGGAAAGATTGAAGGCAGGAGGAGAAGGAGATGACAGAGGATGAGATGGTTGGATGGAACTAACTCAATGGACATGAGTTTGAGCAAACTCTGGGAGTTGGTGATGGACAGAGAAGCCTGACATGCTGCAGTCCATGGGGTTGCAAAGAGTCAAACATGACTGAATGACTGAACTGAACTGAACTGAACTGACTCTGAACGACAAACTCTAGGTTCACCCACCTCACTACAAATTACCCAACCACATTCCTTTTTGTGGCTGAGTAGTATTCCACTGTCAGAGAAGGCAATGGCACCCCACTCCAGCACTCTTGCCTGGAAAATCCCATGGATGGAGGAGCCTG
>NW_011494928.1:1690343-1690704 GCF_000754665.1 Bison bison bison
GCATACAAATTTTCTCAAGAGGCAGATCAGGTGGTCTGGTATTCCCATCTCTTTCAGAATTTTCCAGAGTTTATTGTGATCCACACAGTCAAAGGCTTTGGCAGAGGCCTTACAAATAGCTGTGAAAAGAAGAGAAGCAAAAAGCAAAGGAGAAAAGGAAAGATATAAACATCTGAATGCAGAGTTCCAAAGAATAGCAAGAAGAGATAAGAAAGCCTTCTACAGCGATCAATGCAAAGAAATAGAGGAAAACAACAGAATGGGAAAGACTAGGGATCTCTTCAAGAAAATCAGAGATACCAAAGGAACATTTCATGCAAAGATGGGCTCGATAAAGGACAGAAATGGTATGGACCTAACA
>NW_011494928.1:1690804-1703434 GCF_000754665.1 Bison bison bison
GGAGGTGATGGAATTCCAGTTGAGCTATTCCAAATCCTGAAAGATGATGCTGTGAAAGTGCTGCACTAAACATGCCAGCAAATTTGGAAAACTCAGCAGTGGCCACAGGACTGGAAAAGGTCAGTTTTCATTCCAATCCCAAAGAACGGCAATGCCAAAGAATGCTCAGACTACCACACAATTGCACTCATCTCACACGCTAGTAAAGTAATGCTCAAAATTCTCCAAGCCAGGCTTCAGCAATATGTGAACCGTGAACTTCCTGATGTTCAAGCTGGTTTTAGAAAAGGCAGAGGAACCAGAGATCAAATTGCCAACATCCGCTAGATCATGGAAAAAGCAAGAGAGTTTGAGAAGAGCATCTATTTCTGCTTTATTAACTATGCCAAAGCCTTTGACTGTGTGGATCACAATAAACTGTGGAAAATTCTGAAAGAGATGGGAATACCAGACCACCTGATCTGCCTCTTGAGAAATTTGTATGCAGGTCAGGAAGCAACAGTTAGAACTGGACATGGAACAACAGACTGGTTGCAGATAGGAAAAGGAGTTCATCAAGGCTGTATATTGTCACCCTGTTTATTTAACTTATATGCAGAGTACATCATGAGAAACGCTGGACTGGAAGAAGCACAAGCTGGAATCAAGATTGCAGTGAGAAATATCAATAACCTCAGATATGCAGATGACACCACCCTTATGGCAGAAAGTGAAGAGGAACTCAAAAGCCTCTTGATGAAAGTGAAAGTGGAGAGTGAAAAAGTTGGCTTAAAGCTCAACATTCAGAAAACTAAGATCATGGCATCTGGTCCCATCACTTCATGGGAAATAGATGGGGAAACAGTGGAAACAGTGTCAGAATTTATTTTTTTGGGCTCCAAAATCACTGCAGATGGTGACTGCAGCCATGAAATTAAAAGATGCTTACTCCTTGGAAGGAAAGTTATGACCAACTTAGATAGCATATTCAAAAGCAAAGACATTACTTTGCCAACAAAGGTTCGTCTAGTCAAGGCTATGGTTTTTCCTGTGGTCATGTATGGATGTGAGAGTTGGACTGTGAAGAAGGCTGAGTGCCCAAGAATTGATGCTTTTGAACTGTGGTGTTGGAGAAGACTCTTGAGAGTCCCTTGGACTGCAAGGAGATCCAACCAGTCCATTCTGAAGGAGATCAGCCGTGGGATTTCTTTGGAAGGAATGATGCTAAAGCTGAAACTCCAGTACTTTGGCCACCTCATGCGAAGAGTTGACTCATTGGAAAAGACTCTGATGCTGGGAGGGATTGTGGGCAAGAGGAGAAGGGGACGACATAGGATGAGATTGTTGGATGGCATCACTGACTCGATGGACGTGAGTCTCAGTGAACTCCGGGAGTTGGTGGTGGACAGGGAGGCCTGGCTGTGCTGCGATTCATGGGGTCGCAAAGAGTCAGACACGACTGCGTGACTGATCTCATCTGATCTCATAGCAACTATACTCCAATTTAAAAATAAATAAATAAACTGGGGGAAAATATTTAATCCAAAATGGTATAAAGAGATGGGGGATATTTCAAGAGAAAACTCATGCTTGCTATGGCCTATTAATATTATTTAGTGTCATTGGTATATGAAGTATAGTAGAAGCCTTAATTTCTAAAAGAACTGGGTTTTGCATATATATTTTAGTATTTTTATAGAACTGTTTTTTAAAGTGAACTGCATTCTGTTACACTGAATGGAATGTGCTGAATATAAATTAAAAAAAAAAAAAGAGTTGTGATACCTAACTAACAGTACGACTGTAAAGACAAAATGACTAATGCAAATAAATCACTTAACACCATGACTGAAATATATTAAACCACTGAATATATGCCAATAATGATGATAAAATGGTGGTGATGGTTGTAATGATTAAACTTTAGAGGATCAAACCTATGGGTTTCTTCTAGTAACACCAGAAGTTAACCTTCAGAGGACCTAGGTTCCAAGTTCCTTTGCCCCATCAGCCAGCATGCTAATATTTGATCCTAACTGATGTACTTTAGGTCTGGAACTGTCCCAGCAGTCTGCACGCCACGCATTTCCTCTCACTCTCATTTCAGATATTTGGTGAGAGGCAGAATATCCTAGCAATGTAGCAATGCATTTCATGAAAACTAGTTCCTTAAGACAGATGTTTAACCACACAAACACACACACATACACAAGTATGTGAGAACACACACATAAATGCACACATCATACCTACACAACTTTTACAGGCAAACAAATTTGGGAAACATTGAGCTAAATAAAGCTGAACATGTTTCCAAAAGAAGACTTTTAGGATGCTTTTACTATGACAATGTCCGATATGACATTCTGTGATGGAACTGAAGAATTTGTTGTGCTGCACTGGGCTTAGTCACTCAGTCGTGTCTGACTCTTTGCAACCCCATGGACTGTAGCCCATCAGGTTCCTCTGTCCATGGGGATTCTCCAGGCAAGAATACTGAGTGGGCTGACATGCCCTCCTCCAGGGGATCTTCCCAATCCAGGGACTGAACCCAAGTCTCCCGCATTGCTGGCAGATTCTTTATTGTCTGAGCCAGCAGGGAAGGAACTAAAGAATATCATTCCCCAGATTTATTCCACAGTGATCTTGTTTTCCCTGAGCTGTTTGTGTTGCCAGCTTTCTGTGAAGTACATTTTCAAAATGGTGATAATCTTGAGAAGCATTTATTGATTAATTAATAAATACCATGCTCTCTGCTAAGAAGTAGTACTATTTCATTTGACTCTCAAAATAATTCTTGTACCAATTCACAGATGAGCAAACCTCTCAGACAATGTACATTCCCCAAACCCAGACAATAGAACACATGTTTTAAGGAAGTAACGTGAATTCAGAGACAGTGCTTTTTATCCATAGTAAGTATCAAAACATTGAGAAAACCAGTATGTGGTGTTCTATGGTCCAGATTAGGAGCTGGATAAAGAATCACAGAGTGAAAATAGATGTTTCACTCTCATAATAATAACTTCCAAAATTTGCTCTCTTTCTTTTCAAGTAGAAACTTCCTCATAGTCCTTTTTTTTTTTTGTCAGTATGAGGATCATCCCACTTTTGTTCTGAGCCACTAGACTAAACCTGTTGGGTTCAGATTCTGAGTACAGGGCTCCTCCTCTTATTGCTGTCTGTCTACTAGAGGACTTATCGCATCAGATTGTATTCTTAGAGGCATGCATCCCTCTCTTCAGATATTGACTCTATCACTCAACAGCTGTGAGACCGTGAGCAAATTATAAAACATCTCAAAGACTCAGTTTTCTCATCTATAAATTGAAATTAATACTAGTTTTGAGAAGTGAATGAATATAAACACGTAGATTTTAATGGCATTCAATAAGCTAATATTTGCGTATAGCATAGTAGAATCATTGATCTATAAACAAGCTTTATGTAACATTAGCTAAATAAAATAAATAGATAAAGGCACATGGTAATCATTTACTAATGTTAAATATTATTATTTTTCTTATTATTTAGGAAAAGTCATAAAATTTTATCGATTACAAAAAGTCAGGAAATTAATAATTGCATTTCTTAACATGGAATACTTGTATCCCCAAATTTTTGATAACTTAGTTCCTTATATACCAGGAAATCATAATTTCCTGGAATCATCAATCATTATTAGTGCAACTGAGAATCAGGAAATAAGGAAAAGAAACCCTTAAATCCTACACTAACTGCTCAAATCCCTGGACTAAAAATTGAACATTTTGAGGAACAGGAGGCTATTCTCTTCATTTATATACAAGACTAGGTTTCTTAGTCATCTGAATTCTCTCAGGTGATTAGAAACAGGAATTTAAAAGGCAGAAGGACACTTACAGATACCAAGGAGGAAGGTGACTGGGAGGAATTGGTGACTGGGATTGACACATACACTATTGATACCATGTACAAAACAGCTGACTAACGAGAACCTACTGTACAGCTCAGGGCCTTCTCCTCAGCGCTCGGTGGTGAACGTAATGTGAAGGAAGTCCAAAAAAGAGAGGGTATGTGCAAGTGCATAGCTGGTTCACTTTGCTGCACAGAAGAAACTAACACAACATTGTAAGGCAACAATTTACTGTTGTTCACTTTCACTTTTCACTTTCCTGCATTGGAGAAGGAAATGGCAGCCCACTCCAGTGTTCTTGCCTGGAGAATCCCAGGGACGGGGGAGCCTGGTGGGCTGCCGTATATGGGGTCGCACAGAGTCAGACACGACTGAAGCGACTTAGCAGCATCATCAGCAGCAGTCATTAAGTGGTATCCAACTTTTTTGTGACCCCATGGACTGTGGCCTGCCAGGTTCCTCTGTCCATGGGGTTCTCCAGGCAAGAATACTGGAGTGGGTTGCCATTTCCTTCTCCAGGGGATCTTCCTGACCCAGTGATCAAACTTGGGTCTCTTGCATTAGCAGGCAGATTCTTTACCACAGAGCATCAGGAAAGCCCCTGTAAAGCAACTATACTCCAATAAAATTAGGGAAAAAAAAAATCCAGCTAGTAAGTGATGGAGAATTTGCCCTGGATCTTTTGATTTCAAATCAAATGTTTGATTTTTTTATCATACTGTATCTGCTTCTTTATCAAATTTATAAAAAATTTATCAAATTTGTAAGCCTCAATATTATACTGTCTATAGTTGGTTGAAACTCACCATAAAAAATTCTAAAATGGAGTAATATGTTACTGGTAGATGGTTGGTCACAATAAGAAAAATAAATTTCAGAGTTCCCAAATTGATTCCAAAAAAAAAAAAAAGGCAGATAGATGTAAGAAGCAAGCACACTGACCTTAGCAAGGACTATTGACAGATAATAAAAAAAAAAGCAAAAAATAAAACTTTATTAGAACTTAATGCAATTACTAATTGCCATGTTACTCATTTTGAGTCATTGAAAAATAAAGTCACATTTTAATCTACCCTTTTCAGAAAACATAAAGTTATACAGTGAGTGTAGAAAGATTTCTTCCAAAAGCAGTTGAAAAATTTGGTTAAACTTGTTGCAGAGAAACGTAACCTTTATTACTTCAAATTGCCATATAATGAGGGCTCACTGCGTTTGATTTAGGTGATTAAATCTCTGCTTTGAGGACACTGGTTTACAGTTTAAGTTGTAATTTATTTGCTTATCAAATAAAATAATGATTGAGCATTTTCCCTGTATAAAATCCTATTGGGGACATAGTAAGATTTCTTTAAGAATAAACCAAATACCTAGAAAAAGTGCTTTTGTAGAAACAAGCTTCTATAAGTAAGTAAGTAAAATACACTCCTAGCAATCCTGGGAGTGTGGAATGAAGCTTGGAAGCCCATCCATTGACAACTGGAATTTCACCCTTTTTTTCGTTTATTACGTTTTACTGGAGTGTAATCGCTTTACAATGTTAGTTAGTTTCTGCTCTAAACAACGCGAATCAACACCTCTATACCTATATCCCCTCCTTACACCTCCGTTTCACCTCACCCTCCGTCCCACCGTCTAGGTTATCACAGACCTAGCTGAGCTCCCTGTGCTATACAACAGCATCCCACTAGCTAGCTGATCCAAACATGTAGTGCACTATAGACTCAAATTATGTTGGGTTAAATTGTCCTATAAATGTCAAATTGCTATGCACTAATTATTATGTGTATAGAAATTCAGAATTGTGCAGGACATGTTTTAGCCGTTAATTCATTTCACTTACACATAATAACATTTGTAACAATAATAATTGTAAGAACACTATCTTAAACTTTTACATGGACTATCTCATTCATTACTTTAAAAACTCTTAAAGGATTTTTAAAATCCTTTTATTTTACCTAAGAAGAAACCAAGGTTTAGAGAGATAGGTAACCAGTCACACAGCCAGTTATTTGCAAAAAATGCCATTTCAACATAAGGACTCTGTTCTAAATTACAATGCACTATCCCTTCCAAAAACTCTAAGTGCTGGAAGCTTTTACTAAAATAATTTATAAGAAATCAATCTCAGAGAAGTCAAAAAGTTGCCAAGATTACTCAGCAAATAAGTCTAGGGTGACAACTCAAGCCTTTTTGACTATTGATTCCACATTTTGTTACCATTCCACTCTGTCCTTTTCATTTCCTATTTCAACCAGGCACATTATGGTTCAAAATTTTTAAGTTAAAAAAAAAAAAAAAAAACAGGAATAAATTCCCACAGTCTAGCTGCAAAGTGCCAAAGTGATTTCTAGGGTTTATGGGTGAGAACCTCCTAAAACAATTCGAATATGGGCAAGTAACTTGGTCCCTGCAGCTGTTAAGTCCAGAATTTTCCAGCTAAAAGCCCTGACTCACAAACTTGGAGGCTTTTGTTCTAACTGGAGAAACACATTCCTCTATACCTGATCTGAGATCATCTTTCATGAGCAGACAGATAACATCAAAGCATCATTTACATAAGAGTGGGAGGAAGCAGCACTTAGTATCTGGGCCTGTTCCTCCTGCTACAAATACTTCAGAAGAAATGTCACTTTCTGGGAGGAAATGTATAGTCTGAAAACCTAGTTTGAAAGTAGTAGGAAAAAACTTTAATATAAAACATAGCCCTCCCCTTTCCCTTTGTAGAAACCAACATCTACTCTGAAGGCATTACTGCCCAGTGAAGAGGCTGGAGGAGCCATTGGTGGTCATTAAGGCTGCCCACGCTTTGGAATCATTCACAGCCCGTATTCCAACTGCCCAGAAATCCTTAGCAAAAACCACAGACTGCAAAAAGCTGGAAGCCGGTTACTGTTTCTGAAGAGGTATTCCCTCCTCATCCTATGTAATTAAGACAAAAAACTAGGTTGTTCGTTGAAAAGTTCACTGTGATAGGCTTCAGTGTTTAATTATGACATTCATCACCATTTGCCTTTGACAAAGAGAAATCCTGCCATATTTCTGGGGGCAAATAAACCCCGAGGTTACATTAAACAGAGCTTCTGGACTAGCTAAAAACAGCACGGACTGGCTCTTTAAAGAGGTCTTCCAGCAGCTCCGCAGCAGGGGCCTTTCTGCAGCGGAGGCTGGAAGGGGGCTGGCCCGCTGTGTGTCCTCCGGATGAAGGGATCAACTGGGAATCCTGCTTCTGCTAAAGCCACAAAGGAAAGAAAAGAGCCTTCCAAATGTAAACTGTTCTCATTTCTTCCTCTCCTCGGCTCTTCACAGGGATTAAGTGGGGAAGGAAAGACACAAAATTAAATTTCTCCAATATAATAATTGTCTGCAAATTAGCATCTTAAAACGTCTTTGATGATTTTCTGCAAGCAAAAGAAAGAACACTTCTTTTATTTAAATTAAATCTTACTGTTCTATGTTTATCATACTAGAATGCCTTACTGTGAATTCACCCATTGCTTTATGTTAACTTTGGTTATTTCATTTTTTTTAATATATTTATTTTAAAATATATTTATTTGTTTATTTTTGGCTGCATTTCATTTTTTAAAAATATTTCAAATATTTTTTTTTAATTTGCCTGATATGTCTTTTTTTTTTTTCTCTTTTTTTTTTCGAAAATATTTATAATAGCTTGCTTAAAGTTCTTATAAAAAGTTAATAGAAATTGTCCCTGAATATTTCTACTGGATGTACTAGACAAGAACTTTAAGCAAGCTATTTCAAATATTTAAAATGAAATATATTAAAATTTAATTTTTAATATTTAATATTTAATTAATTAAATAAATATTTAATATTTAAATATTAATATTATATGATGGTAAAATTAGGACTCAGAGAAGGCAATGGCACCCCACTCCAGTACTCTTGTCTGGAAAATCCCATGAAAGGATGAGCCTGGTAGGCTGCACTGCAGTCCATGGGGTCGCTAAGAGTCGGACACGACTGAGCGACTTCACTGTCTTTCTTTCTTTGAAAGCTTTATAATTTAAATTTTGATTTGATATTTAAAATTTTAATATTTAATGAAATATTTAAAATGTTTCATTTTTTAAAAATATATTTATTTGTTTATTTTTGGCTGCATTGAGTCTTTGCTGTGGCATGTGAGATCTTTCCTTGCAGTACACAGACTTCTCGCTAGTTGTGGCACATGGGCTCAGTAGCCCTGAGGCATGTGGGATCTTAGGTCTCCAAGCAGGGTTACAACCTAAGTCCCCTGCGCTGGGGGCTAATGGTGGCTCAGTGGTTAAAGAATCCATCTGCAATGCAAGAGACTTGGGTTTGATCCCTGGGTCAGGAAGATCCCTTGGAGAAGCATATGGTAACCCACTCCTGTATTGTTGCCTGGGAAATCCCATGAACAGAGGAGCCAGGTGGGCTATAGTCTGTGGAGTCTTAAGAATCAAACATGACTTAGCAACTAAACCACCACCACCCTGCCTGCATTGGAAGGCAGACTCTTAACCACTGGACCCACCAAGGAAGTCTTTGTTATTTTGTTATTATATCATTTGTTTTGATGTTAATGAAAAAGAAATCTTACATGAACATTACCCTTTAAATTGTGATCATTCCTTTTCAGACAAGTTTTGAAGATAAGGGTACTTGTTTCCCAAAACACTTATGCGATCTTGGGTTCAGATTATGTGCAGTTGTAAACTTTGAGTTATGTTCTGGGTACTGTTACATTAAGTGTATAAGTACTTTGGGGAGTTCTTTTAGCTCATTTAATAATGCTTCCCCAAAACTTTCAATCCAGATACACAAGCTTTGGTCATCCGACTCTCTCTACACACACATATACGAGAAAAAGTTGATACTTTTTCATCCATCCACAGGGATCCTTGGAGCCACTATGGACCCTACTTTTTTTGACGTCTACCTTTTTCAGCCTTTTCTTTATTTTTCAACTATTAGGTTGGCCAAAGTTTTCTTTCAGGGTTTTCCCAATGTTACAGAAAACCCCAAATGAACTTAGTGACCAACCCAATACTTTCACATGCTTTTAATGACATTTTGTTGCTTAAATTAGCCAGAATTGGTATCTGTAGCTTGCATGAAGGAACTGTATGGAAATATTAGTTTCATCTCAAACTATCAGTCTCATAACTCTACCCAATAAATAAAACAATCCAGGACACTGTTGAAAGGAGGAGTACCTGTGTGTGTGTGTTCGTGTGTGTGTGTTGGGGAAAGGGGTTGCTTTTTGTTTTTTTTGTTTTGTTTTGTTTCCATTTTTACCACCACTCAAACTGGATTACATTGCTTACAACCACCTGGATGGGAAACGAGCAGACTTACTGAATAATATCAGTTACCAGTTAGACTTAGAGACGTGCCATATGGCTGAACACTAATTGCTCATAATGATGCTTTAACTGCATATAATTGAAGTAGGGGGCCTTGGAGCACTCTTAACTTACCTTACGGTCACTGCAGGCATTCTCCCTGCTTTCTGCTCACACACAGCCCCTCATCAGCCCAGTCTTCCCAGCCAGAATTTCCATGAGCCAAGGAAGAGAGCAAGCAACAGCCCAGACAACTGCCATTTTCCTGCTCAGTCCCTTGTGAGGTAGTCATTCCTGTCCTCACAGGTCAGTCACACAGACGTTGTCTGAAGCCAGCTCACTTAAAAGGCCAGCATCTTTTTATGAGCCAAGAGTAAATACAGACTAGCACATGGCTTGAGCCTGTGCTTTCGGATCACTGTGTGCCGCCCAGAAAGAATCAAAGGCTTTTTATACCAGGAAAGTAACTATAGAGCCTGCTGTGTACACAGGGCTTTCCTTGAGGAATTGGATACCAGTACAGAACCAGGACTTTTCAACGGGGGGTCAAGACCCATGAGTGGGACTTAAAATTTCGTGGATTGAAGCTAACATTTTGTTTAATGTAATTTAAATGTTTAGAATTAGACTCTGTTACTCTGAAAAAAAAAAAAGAATCCTCATTTCAATTAAACTTCACAACGTAGGTGAAGGTGAAACCAGGTATGTTGTGAGCAAGCAACACACACAGAACGTGCTACAGCGTCAGTGTTGGAACCCGGACACGGCTCATGTGTGTGTGTGCTCAGTCATGTCTGACTGTTTGTGACCCCATGGACTGTAGCTACCAAGGCTACCCTGACCATGGGATTTTTCAGGCAAAAATACAGGAGTGGGTTGCCAGCTTCTTCTCCAGGGGGTCTTCCTGACCCAAGGATCCAACCCACATCTCCTGAATCTCTTGCATTGGCAGGAGGATTCTTCAGCACTGAGCTACCCAGGAAGCCACCGTGGCTCACAGACCTGTGTTAACACCACGGTACTCTCCAGGAGCACCTTATTCTAAGGAGGATCTGGCTGACCAGGTGAGAGACTCCCTTGTCCTGTGCATTAGAAAAGTGCGTGCGCTGGAAACACGTAAATCTGATATGAAATTGATAATCTTTTATATCATCATTTGTAATTTTGTGCCTTGGGGTAAGTATTGGATTGCCATCACCGAGTATGGCTCTGGAGGTGAGTGTGATGATGGCCTTTATTTTACAGTTGGAGAAACCCAAGGATCAAGTGGTTGGATAACTTGGCCAAGTTCACACGAGTAGTAAGCAACAGAGCTTAGTCTCTAGACTATCACAAATGCTACACAGCTTCTTTGTGAAGCCTCAGCAGTAGTCCAGTCTGGATCCTTGAAGCAGAGCATCCTGCTCTGCCCAGCTTCCCAAAATAGCTCCATCAGTGGTCTCCATCAATAGCTCCATTGATAGCTCATTAAGCTCCATCAATAGCTCTGGAGCAAATGGTCTCAGCTCAAGTGCAAAATGGGTGAAGGAATTTGGTCCCAGACATTTCAACACCCAGAGCCTCTTCTTCCTGAGCTCATTTTTTTTAATTTTCCCAGAAATAACTGCCCAGTGTTCTGTTCAGTTCAGTCGCTTGGTCCTGTCTGACTTTTTGCGACTCCATGGACTGCAGCACACCAGGCCTCCCTGTCCATCACCAACTCCTGGAGCTTGCTCAAACTCATGTCCATTGAGTCGGTGATGCCATCCAACCACCTCATCCTCTGTCGTCCCTTTCTTCTCCTGATAACTTGATGTAGAGGTTTTGCTAAAATTCTACCCCTTTTCTCCATTCCTTTGTGTAGTCTTTATGAGTTCTGACTCTATTGAAAGTCTCAATGTCTTTTGTGTAAATTATTTAATTCCCACATTTAGTCTCATTATTTTCACGTGTTAAATATTCTAATTTGCCTACTGAAGGCATTTTTCTACCATAGCTTAAAAAAATGCCATTACTGAATGGCACCTAATAGACTGAGGAAAATAAATAAATCTGAACTATTGAAAGCAGCCAGCTTTTAAAATATATTTATATATATCATAAAATCACTCTCTGAGAATGCCTTGGGGAACAAATTAGATAGATGGCGAGAGTTCAATAAAAACAACTTTGAAATGTATTGGGACTGGGTTATTACAGGCTTCTGCTCTTTAGAGCAGGCATATTTCCTCTTTATTGTAAATCGTGAGTTCAAGCTACAAATACTTCCTATTGACCCGAACTTAGTTGCACTTGAGAGTCCTTCTGGCTTGACTGCCAGCCGCCTGCCATATCTGTTACAAGGATTTGGTAAGTTTTTATGATGACTTGGACTTTTTTTTCCCCCAGTATTTTGCATTAAAGTGGATTTTATTTTATGATGTTTTTAAGATCCTAGAGGGGTAAGAAAACAGAAAACAAACAGAAAGGTTACACAGCACAAAGATAGTCAGTTGGGTCAGAAACGCAAGGAAAGTCACGTTCAGACGTTGCTCCATTCTGCCTCCCATCTGACCCTTGGTTCTCCCACACTTCTTGTCCCCTTCCCCCTTTTCTTAACCACAGTCTTTGTATGCTTGCTTCCCTTTCTTCCCCAGCTTCAACACTGAGATTGAAATGAATATGTCACTTGGGATTAGCGTTGAAAAATTAAGATGGAAGCAGAGGACAGCTCATTGAGTCCCCATTTCAAAGCAAATATTCATTTACTACTTGGTCCATCTTAGTTATGAGACCAAGCAGACTGCCAGACACACTGTGTGTGCTAAGTCACTTCAGTTGTGTCTGACTCTTTGCAATCCCACCAGGCTCCTCTGTCCATGGAATTTTCCATGTAAGAATATTGAAGTGGGTTACCATGCCCTCCTCCAGGGGATCTTCCTGACCCAGGGATCAAACCCACGTTCCTTATGTCTTCTTCATTGGCAGGTGTGTTCTTTACCATTAGAACAACCAAGATACTCTGTGCTAGGGTTTAAAATGTGGGACCATCGGTATAGCAGGCGATACAGTATTGCAGGTAAGAGCTCCAACTTTGAAATCAGATGAACTGAGTTCAAATTGTATTTCCAGTGTGATAGGTTACTTAACTTCCCTAAATCTCATTTACAAAATAAGGAAAGCTAGAGCATCTACTTTCAGAGAAGGCAATGGCAACACACTCCAGTATTCTTGCCTGGAGAATCCCATGAATGGAGGAGCCTGGTAGACTACAGTCCATGGGGTTGCTAAGAGTCAGACACGACTGAACGACTTCACTTTCACTTTTCACTTTCATGCATTGGAGAAGGAAATGTCAACCCACTCCAGTGTTCTTGCCTGGAGAATCCCAGGGACGGGGGAGCCTGGTAGGCTGCCATCTATGGGGTTGCACAGAGTCGGACACGACTGTTGCGACTTAGCAGC
>NW_011494928.1:1703534-1707705 GCF_000754665.1 Bison bison bison
AGCAGCAGCAGCAGCAGCAGAGCATCAACTTCAGAGTTGTGTGAAAGTTAAATGAGGTTTTAGATATAAAATGGTGAATAAATGATCCATTACAAGCACTTGATATATGTAATTTTATCATATTACTATTGTTACTACACTACTACTCTTGAGAGTCCCCTGGACAGCAAGGAGATCAAACCAGTCCATCCTAAAGGAAATCAACCCTGAATATTCATTGGAGGGACTGACGCTGAAGCTGAATCTCCAATACTTTGGCCACCTGATGTGAAGAGCTGACTCATTGGAAAAGACCCTGATGCCGGGAAAGATTGAAGGCAGGAGGACAAGGGGATGACAGAGGATGAGATGGTTGGATGACATCACTGATTAAGGACATGAGTTTGAGCAAGCTCTGGGAGATAGTGAAAGACAGGGAAGCCCGGCATGCTGGAGTCCTTGGGATCACAAAGAGTGACTGAGCAACTATACAACAACAGTGTTACTACTACTGGATTAAGTCCTGACTGAGAAGGCAGAAGAAGGTCAAGGTGGAGTTGGTCATAACAGAGAATCCACTGATGGGAGGCAAGATGGAAATGATTATGGAGAAGACAGAGAAAATGGAGCTCAGAGCTATATGTGTATGTGGGCTGAGAATGTTGGCATGAGAGGGCTTAGAGGAAAGAGCCCTGGACTCTTCCAGGTCACGAGCTAACTGGTTATATGACCTTAGGCAGGTCCCGGGCTCACTACCTCTTATTCAACACAGCAGATATAGAATGAAAGAGATGGCTAAACATACCCTCGAGGGCCCCTTCCAGCTTTTGGATATTGTGGCACACATTTAAGCATTAGATTTAACAAAGGGATGGAGAACCCAGAGCCAGAGGAGAAAGGACCGCTGCAAAGTGGAAAGAGGAGGGGAAAGGGGCAAAATGCAGAGAGAATGGGGAAAATGGGAAATAGAGATGGATCCAGAAAAATTGAGTGCAATTTTCCCCCATTTCCTTTTACACCAGAGCATCTGTAGAAGGAATTATCCCACATGTGTATAAGCTCCTCAAATACCTGAAAGTGTATAAAGAGCTTCTTTCACACTACTGATTGCCCTCATAAAACATGAAAGAGTTCTGATGGTGTTATACACGGTATTACACAGTGGCCTTCTAAGTTAAGCCAAGGACATGCGTGCACACATACACACACATACACACACACATATACACATACATGTTTCCTGTAAATACACTATCCCTAATCCAATCAACCATCCCCATCTCATAATATTAGACTTAATTATTTAAACTGAAATCATTGAAACTTCTAGTTAATTAAATTTTCTATATAAATACAAATAGGATTTAATGCTTTTCAGCTTTCTGGTTCTAAATAAGAGGTTCCAAGAAAACATTTTAAAATATTAATCCACAAAAACAACACTGAATGTTTCTATATTCTATGATATCTTATATAGATCTATCTTCCTGGAGCAGTCTTATTGCAATTTTAAAACATCAATGAGCTGAAGTATTTGTCGTTTTCCTTTTCTATTGTTCCTCTCACATACACAAATAAAATGACATAAGAAACACCTGGAAATTTTCTTTTCCTAGCTTGCACTCTATTTTTTATATTTTATATGTGTATATATAAACACATTATGTGCGCATATATGTATGTGCATGTGCTATGTGTGTGTTAAAACCATTCAGCCTTCATGCACACTTCACCTGGTATTAGCTTTGCAGATATAACCTTCTTGAATTTAGGGACAACAGCAGACCCAGACCAAATCAAAGTGGAGCCATGAATCAAGCTTAGGAAAATCAGCACTTCATATGACCTCTGGCCACTTAAAGTGGTTCCTTAATGGACACATAATCCAATCAGATCCAGTGAGAATTTTGCTTGGACATTTGAACTTGAACGGAAAGCTGCAGCCATCTGTAGTCATCTTGCTTCCAAGAAAGCAAGCCTGCCAGAGAGGCGATCTAACCCAGAGGACGTAGCCTGAGGGATGGAGCAGGAGATTAACTGGATCCTGTTTCCCTCATTTGAGCTCTTATGCCTTCACATATGGAGAAGGAAATGGCAACCCACTCCACTGTTCTTGCCTGGAGAATTCCAGGGACAGGGGAGCCTGGTGGGCTGCCGTCTATGGGGTCGCACAGAGTCGGACACGACTGAGGCGACTTAGCAGCAGCAGCCTTCACATAAAGCATGAATGAGGCCAGTCTTACCCCTGGACTCTTTTTTTTCATTCAATAGTATTTATTGAGTATTTATTTTACTGTGCAAGTTTCAAGGTCTGTTTCAAACTAAGCAAGTAAAAGTCTTTCTCTGTCAACTTGTTTTAATAGTATTACAACAAATACTTTGTATTGTTACCCTGTGCCTTCCTGGGTTTTGAAGCCTTCTCATAAGGTTTTGATCTTTACAACAACCCATTTGATGGGTGAGGGAAAGTGGTATGCCTCTTAAAGGAGATGGTTTTATATGCTTTTATATTTCAAGCAGGTCGATGAGAATTCCAACAATCTCAGAAGAAGCATGCATTTATACATGACACAGATGGTTTGAAATATAAAGTGTTTAAAACTAAATACGCATTAGCATCTATGTCAAATAGGGCATCAAGGAATCTCTTGGGGGAGTTAACACTGCCCCCCCGCCCCTGCCATGTCCGTCATCAGCATACCCTACTGTTGGGTGCTGGTAATTAAACTGTTTGGTTTTTGGAGTCTTTTGTAAACCGCCCTATAAATGCATCTTCCACGTCCCACTCCAAAACTAAACTCCTCCTGTAGAGGTGTCAGTCTTGAAACTGACACTGATGGGGTTCTGCTCTCAGTTTGGCTTTAACCTCTTATTGAACCCTAGCTAGTTTTGACTTTTATGAGACTGAGTCTTCATTTTTACAATGCTGCTGCTGCTGCTAAGTCACTTCAGTCATGTCCGACTCTGTGCGACCCCATAGACAGCAGCCCACCAGGCTCCGCTGTCCCTGGGATTCTCCAGGCAAGAGCACTGGAGTGGGTTGCCATTTCCTTCTCCAATGCATGAAAGTGAAAAGTGAAAGTGAAGTTGCTCAGTCTTGTCTGACTCTTAGCAACCCCATGGACTGCAGCCCACCGGGCTCCTCCATCCATGGGATTTTCCAGGCAAGAGTACTGGAGTGGGTTGCCATTGCCTTCTACACAATGAGGGGTTAGATTTTGATCTTTATCTTCCCCTTCTATAAATTTTATGGATTACAGCTGTAAGACGTTACAATATGACTCATCTCTGATATCTAAGAATAATCATTTCAGTTACATAGTTGCCAAGACAGTCTTACCTAATTTTGGAAAGAAAAAAAATCATAAAGGTCACTCATAAAAAAAACTGTGTCATTGGTAAAAGGTTTTTCCAATTACATGTTCTATATTTACTGTGAGATGGTGCTTTACACAGTCTTGTGGTGAGTTGGTACCAATCAGCTTTAAGATTGTGTTAAATATGTACACACCTAGTGGGTGTACGCTCAGCAAAGTGATTTGATCTCCAGGATAGCTAGGGAAGAAAGAATTCCTATCCTGCAATCCTGTTAGAAAGACCACACCAAGATAAAAATACACAGGAAATCAAACCTAACTAGAGAAGCAGAAGAAATAATGTGGCTAAAATCTTAATACCATCAGTTGAGTTCAGTTCAGTAGCTCAGTCGTGTCCGACTCTTTGCGACCCCATGAATCGCAGCAGGCCAGGCTTCTGTGTCCATCACCAACTCCTGGAGTTCACTCAGACTCACGTCCATCGAGTCAGTGATGCCATCCAGCCATCTCATCCTCTGTCATCCCCTTCTCCTCCTGACCCCAACTCCTCCCAGCATCAGAGTCTTTTCCAATGAGTCAACAGGTGGCCAAAGTACTGGAGTTTCAGCTTTAACATCATTCCTTCCAAAGAACACCCAGGACTGATCTCCTTCAGAATGGACTGGTTGGATCTCCTTGCAGTCCAAGGGACTCTCAAGAGTCTTCTCCAACACCACAGTTCAAAAGCATCAATTCTTCAGCGCTCAGCTTTCTTCACAGTCCAACTCTCATATCCATACATGACCACTGGAAAAACCATAGCCTTGACTAGACAGACCTTTGTTGGCAAAGTAATGTCTCTGATTTTGAATATGCTGTCTAGGTTGGTCATAACT
>NW_011494928.1:1707805-1708324 GCF_000754665.1 Bison bison bison
TACTCCATTTGTGTATATGTACCACTGCTTTCTTATCCATTCATCTGCTGATGGACATCTAGGTTGCTTCCATGTCCGGGCTATTATAAACAGTGCTTCGATGAACATTTGGGTACACATGTCTCTTTCAATTATGGTTTCCTCAGTGTGTATGCCCAGCAGTGGGATTGCTGGGTCATAAGGCAGTTTTATTTCCATTTTTTTAAGGAATCTCCACACTGTTCTCCACAGTGGCTGTACTAGTTTGCATTCCCACCAACAGTGTAAGAAGGTTCCCTTTTCTCCACACCCTCTCCAGCATTTATTGCTTGTAGACTTTTGGATCATAGCCATTTTGACTGGAGTGAAATGGTACCTCATAGTGGTTTTGATTTGCATTTCTCTGATAATGAGTGATGTTGAGCATCTTTTCATGTGTTTGTTAGCCATCTGCATGTTTTCTTTGAAGAAATGTCTATTTAGTTCTTTGGCCCATTTTTTGATTGGGTCATTTATTTTTCTGGAATTGAGCTGTAGGAG
>NW_011494928.1:1708424-1709154 GCF_000754665.1 Bison bison bison
TCCTTCCAAGGAGTAAGTTTTTTTTTTTTTTTTTTTTGATATGTTGCAATGTAATCCTGCCAAGAAGGAGACGAGTATGGGTTTTGAGGTCTCCTGAGGATTATGTTATTTTTTTTTAATTTTTTTAAATTTAATTTTATTTTTTAACTTTACAATATTGTATTAGTTTTGCCATATATAAACATGAATCCGCCACAGGTATACATGTGTTCCCCATCCTGAACCCTCCTCCCTCCTTCCTCCCCATACCATCCCTCTGGGTCGTCCCAGTGCACCAGCCCCAAGCATCCAGTATCGTGCCTCAAACCTGAACTGGTGACTCGTTTCATATATTATATTATACATGTTTTAATGCCATTTTCCCAAATCATCCGACCCTCGTCCTCTCCCACAGAGTCCAAAAGACTGTTCTATACATCAGTGTTTCTTTTGCTGTCTCGTATACAGGGTTATTGTTACCATCTTTCTAAATTCCATATATATGCATTAGTATACTATATTGGAGAAGGCAATGGCAACCCACTCCAGTGGTCTTGCCTGGAGAATCCCAGGGACAGGGGAGCTTGGTGGGCTGCTGTCTATGGGGCCACACAGAGTCAGACACGACTGAAGCGACTTAGCAGCAGCAGCATACTGTATTGGTGTTTTTCCGTCTGGCTTACTTCACTCTGTATAATAGGCTCCAGTTTCATCCACCTCATTAGAACTGATTCAAATGTATTCTTTTTAA
>NW_011494928.1:1709701-1710057 GCF_000754665.1 Bison bison bison
AAAAAAAATATAAACAAATAAATAAGTTAAAACTTAAAAAAAAAAAAAAAAAAGACATCACAATGTTACTCTGGGCTCTCACAGTTGTTAGCTGTGTATCCTCGGGCAAGTCATTCTTCCTCCCTAACGCTAAGTTTCTTCATCTACAAAACGAAGCTAATGAAGACAATTTACTACAGAATTGCAGATTAACAGAGCTAAGGTATATAACTTCACTGTCACATGGGAAGGAGTCAGGACATATGAGTTCAATGTTTCACTACATCCAGCTGTATTTATGGGACTGGAAGCCTAATTTGAATAGTGCTTTGAGAAAAATATGAAAAGGTAAAAACACCAAAACCAAAAAAAGAAAG
>NW_011494928.1:1710157-1714014 GCF_000754665.1 Bison bison bison
TATTTCTCCCAGGAATCTTGATTCCAGCTTGTGCTTCTTCCAGTCCAGCGTTTCTCATGATGTACTCTGTATCTAAGTTAAATAAGCAGGGTGACAATATACAGCCTTGACGTACTACTTTTCCTATTTGGAACCAGTCTGTTGTTCCATGTCCAGTTCTAACTGTTGCTTCCTGACCTGCATATAGATTTCTCAAGAGGTAGATCAGATGGTCTGGTATTCCCATCTCTTTCAGAGTTTTCCACAGTTTATTGTGATCCACACAGTCAAAGGCTTTGGCATAGTCAATAAAGCAGAAATAGATGTTTTTTTGGAACTCTCTTCCTTTTTCCATGATCCAGCAGATGTTGGCAATTTGCTCTCTGGTTCCTCTGCCTTTTCTAAATCCAGCTTGAACATCTGGAAGTTCACGGTTCACGTATTGCTGAAGCCTGGCTTGGAGAATTTTGAGCACCCCTGGACTTTTAGGCATATTTGCTTGTTGCTTTAAAAAACTTCTAGTGACTTCCCTTTCACTTTTGACTTTCATGCATTGGAGAAGGAAATGGCAACCCACTCCGGTGTTCTTGCCTGGAGAATCCCATGGATGGGGGAGCCTGGTGGGCTGCCTTCTGTGGGGTCACACTGAGTCAGACACAACTGAAGTGACTTAGCAGCAGCAGCAGTTTGTTTTTAATAGATTGATTCTGTAACTATATATAAGCCTAGTAAAAATTAGAGACATTAGCCTTTACTTATTTAAATAAAATCATTGTTTTCTAATAAGAGGATATACTGAAATCCAACATTAAATCTGTCACACACGCACACATTGAACCAACTTTGAAGTTGGAGAAGCCCTGTGATATTTTTTTTTATTTCAAGTGTTGATGACATTTTTCTCACTAAAGTCTTGAAGTTGTCTATTATTTTCAAACTTTTCAAACTAAATGGTCTGATTTCTTAGCATACCCATGAAAATTACAGTATTCTGAGATATTCAAATCATGACACTTCCAGTACATAAAGACTTCAGATTTCAGGAACCCATATTTTCCGTTGACCTTTTTCTTCAACAAGACTTTACCAGTTATGTGTCCTTTAAAAGAAAAAGCTCAGACTTCATTTCTCTCCAGTTTTTTTAAGCTAAATATTGTTCAGGTGGATCAGAAGGGTAGATTGCCTTCACTTAGAAAATTGTTCATTTTGAGGTTTATTACAGAGACAATTCTTATTTTCAGATGATTTTCTTTCCAAAATTTAGTATCTCCAAAATGTCCTCTGGTGAATAACCCCAGCTGGTGGTTCCAAGTGTGCATGTATGTCCAGTTGCTCAATTTTGTTCGAGTCTTTTGTGACCCCATGGACTGTAGCCTGCCAGGCTCCTCTGTCCATGGGATTTTCCAGGTAAGACTACTGGAGTGGGTTGCCCTGCTCTCCTCCAAGGGGTCTTCCTGACCCAGGGATCGAGTCCACGTGTCCTGTGTGGAGGATTCTTCATCACTGGGCAACCTGGGAAGCCCAGACACAAGTGTTTCTGTGAGCAAGCACGCACTTCCACTCAGATCTGCGGGCTGTCCCTGGGGATCTGTCCCGGGCCTTCCGTTTCTTCCTCTATCCCTCTCTCTGGGTAATTTCATCTATTCTCGTGGCTTCAGCTATCTTGCAAATACTGATGATGCAGATACATTTATCTGGCTCACTGCTATCTTCCTAATTCAGTTGTGACATTTTGGACTGTCCTAGAGAGTGAAGACTGAATTGATTCAACACTTCATTCATCACCTTTCCTACAAAACCCTTCCCTCTGGGACAGGCAATGCATTTGTTTGCTAGCACTGACATAATAAAATACTACAGACTGGACAGTTGAAATAACAGAAATGTATTTACTCACAGTTCTGAAGGCTGAAATTCCAAAGTCAAGGTGTCAGCAACGCTGGTTTATTTTGAGTCCTCCTGGCTCGTGGCTCTTTCCTTCTGGTGTCTCACATCATCCTGTGTGTGTGTCTGTGTTCTAATCCCTCTTCTTACCAGGATACAAGTCATACTGGGTTAGGGTCTACCCCAATGACCTCCTTTTAACTTACCTCGTAAAAGGCTGCATCTTCAAAGACAGCCATGTTCTGAAGTACTTAGAACTTCAGTATATATTTTTGGGGGAGGATGCAACTAGTCCATAACAGGCAACGTGAACAGAATGTTTTTTCTTTCCCCTTGAGTTAAATACTGAGAATAGGGGTGGCCCAAGGGCTGAGTGATACAGTGATATAGGGGGAAGAACCATTATCAAATATAATCAGTTGTGAGGTATGTTGTATTCTATAGCAAATTTAAGCACACTAGTGAACCTGACTAAAAGTTGATCTGGTTTTTTCATCACCATGTGCCAGCATGGTGGCTGGCACCATATCAGTAATAACATTTAGTCCCCCTAAAATTAATAAAGAATCTTCCTGCAACGCAGGAGAAGTGGGTTCAATCCCTGGGTCAGGTAGATCCCCTGGAGAAGGCGATGACAACCCATTCCAGCATTCTTGCCCAGAGAATTCCATGGACAGGAGAGCCTGGTGGGCTACAGTCCATAGAGTCACAAAGAGTGGGACATGACTGGGAGACTAACACTTTCACTTTCAAAACTATTGTAAGTTATAATTTCTGTGGTTACCTTTTTTTTAGTTTTGTTTCTTTTTTAAAGAAGTTTTATTGGAGTGTATTTGCTTTACGACGTTCTGTTAGTTTCTACTGTACATCAAAGTGAATCAGTTACATGTATACATATATCCCCTTTATTGGATTTCCTTCCCATTTAGGTAATGCTCTGGTTACTTCTGTGTTTTAATAGCATATATGTAAGTTTCAGATTAACCTATTTTATGACGTATTATAAGAAACATTATATTCTTCATGGAAGTTAATCCAGAGAATCTCCAATTATATAGCTGACTCTCAATATCACATCATATCAATGGTACTGACATATTTTTAATATAACTTTTCACTCATACAAACTTTGATCAACTGGCTGAGCTTTGATGAATGCTGTTTACATCACTAAATGTTAGGAAAATCAAAAGAAGTATGAGTATGAAACTCAATGCCCATAATTAAACTGTATTGGAACTCAGCCATGTTGAATAGCTGCAAAACAGACCCATGGACTACAAAGCCAAAAATATATGCCACCTGGGCCCCCCAGTGTAATGGAGCAACTATTGGCTTGAACCAAATATAAGTGGGTTCAAATCTCAACTGTGACATTACCACCTGTGTCATGGTTTCAGTTGCTTAATATCTCTGAAATGTGGTTTCCTCATCTATAAAAGGGGTATGTTAATGCTGTGTTAAGGTTGTCATGAGGACTATGTAAGGAGTATTATGTTTATTAATCTGTCAATAATTAGCATTTATTACTGATCGAGAGGAGCTTCCCCAGTGGCTTAGAAGTAAAGAATTTGCCTGCAATGCAGGAGATGCTAGGAAATCGGTGTTCGATCACCGGGTCAGTAAGATCACCCAGAATAGGTCATGGCAACCCTCTCCAGGATTCTTCCCTGGACAGAGGAGCCTGGCCAGCTATAGTCCATAGAGTTGCCAAGAGTTGGGCAGGACTGAAGCAACAGAGCACACATGCATTAATCAAGAGGATATAATTATTCCCCATTAAACAAACAAAAAACAGACTCTGAAATAGTGACTGGTAAGCCTCAAGTGGAGTTTCAGCACAGGTGCTGCAGCATCAGGCCCTCCCCCAGCTTTAAAGCAGACACCGCAGGACTCCCCTAGTGGGCCAGTGGTTCGGCATCTGCCCGCCAACGCAGGGGACAGTCCGTGTTCAGGGAAGGTCCCACACGCTGTGGAGCCACTAAGTCCATGCA
>NW_011494928.1:1714483-1715162 GCF_000754665.1 Bison bison bison
AGAAGAGAAGCAAAAAGCAAAGGAGAAAAGGAAAGATATAAACATCTGAATGCAGAGTTCCAAAGAATACCAAGAAGAGATAAGAAGCCTTCTTCAGTGATCAATGCAAAGAAATAGAGGAAAACAACAGAATGGGAAAGACTAGAGATCTCTTCAAGAAAATCAGAGATACCAAAGGAACATTTCATGCAAAGATGGGCTCGATAAAGGACAGAAATGGTATGGACCTAACAGAAGCAGAAGATGTTAAGAAGAGGTGGAAAGAATACACAGAAGAACTGGTACAAAAAAGACCTTCACGACTCAGATAATCATGATGGTGTGATCACTGACCTAGAGCCAGACATCCTGGAATGTGAGGTCAAGTGGGCCTTAGAAAGCATCACTACGAACAAAGCTAGTGGAGGTGATGGAATTCCAGTTGAGCTATTCCAAATCCTGAAAGATGATGCTGTGAAAGTGCTGCACTCAATATGCCAGCAAATTTGGAAAACTCAGCAGTGGCCACAGGACTGGAAAAGGTCAGTTTTCATTCCAATCCCAAAGAAAGGCAATGCCAAAGAATGCTCAAACTACCACACAATTGCACTCATCTCACACGCTAGTAAAGTAATGCTCAAAATTCTCCAAGCCAGGCTTCAGCAATATGTGAACCGTGAACTTTCTGATGTTCAAGCTG
>NW_011494928.1:1715262-1715843 GCF_000754665.1 Bison bison bison
GGATCACAATAAACTGTGGAAAACTCTGAAAGAGATGGGAATACCAGACCACCTGATCTGCCTCTTGAGAAATTTGTATGCAGGTCAGGAAGCAACAGTTAGAACTGGACATGGAACAACAGACTGGTTGCAGATAGGAAAAGGAGTACATCAAGGCTGTATACTGTCACCCTACTTATTTAACTTATATGCAGAGTACATTATGAGAAATGCTGGACTGGAAGAAACATAAGCTGGAATCAAGATTGCCGGGGGAAATATCAATAACCTCAGATATGCAGATGACACCACCCTTATGGCAGAAAGTGAAGAGGAACTCAAAAGCCTCTTGATGAAAGTGAAAGAGGAGAGTGAAAAAGTTGGCTTAAAGCTCAACATTCAGAAAACGAAGATCATGGCATCAGGTCCCATCACTTCATGGAAAATAGATGGGGAAACAGTGTCAGGCTTTATTTTTGGGGGCTCCAAAATCACTGCAGATGGTGACTGCAGCCATGAAATTAAAAGACACTTACTCCTTGGAAGGAAAGTCATGACCAACCTAGATAGCATATTCAAAAGCAGAGGCATTACTTTGCCAC
>NW_011494928.1:1716071-1720777 GCF_000754665.1 Bison bison bison
CATCACTGACTCAATGGACATGAGTCTGGGTGAACTCCGGGAGTTGGTGATGGACAGGGAGGCCTGGCGCGCTGTGATTCATGGGGTCACAAAGAGTTGGACACGACTGAGCGACTGATCTGATCTGAATTAGGACATCTGTAACTAAGATAAAATGATGAATACATTTCTTCAAGTGAGGCTCTCGACTTTTTTGAGGCACCTCATAATTCCTATTGTCCTCACTTCCACCAGGTTTGCCTCCAATATACCCAGATAACTGGGTGTAAATTGCACATACCCATTCTCCTGCAGACTTCTTTTTTTACTCCCTAAAGGTTTTGGAGAAAACATCATCATCATTGAGAAGCTAAATTTTAGAGGTCCTGGAGAAACTTTTTATTTCCTTTCAGGATCCTCCCTTGGCATGAATGTTGTTACCAAGACATGGCTGGCCTTTCTGTTGGATGAGGCAGGCATATTTGTAGATGCTTGTCAGGTATTAAAAATAATTTGAAAAAATAATATCCTACAATATTATAAGTCACCCATGAATAATCCTTACTTTGAACAACAAAATAGGAATTCAATTAACCTTTAGCTCTTTCTTTTTTAATATCTAAGAGTGTGCTTCTTTAGGGTAAGGACTTGGGTGGTTTCAGTCTCTGCTGTGTCCCAGTGTCCAGAACAGCTTTTGCACACAGTAAAGATGCCAAATCACTGTAGATGATGGTGACTACAGCCATGAAATTAAAAGATGCTTGCTCCTTGGAAGAAAAGTTATGACAAACCTAGACAGCATATTAAAAAGCAGCCACATCACTTTGCCAACAAAGTGACATATAGTCAAAGCTCTGGTTTTTCCAGTAGTCATGTACAGATGTGAGAGTTGGACCATAAAGAAGACTGAGCACCAAAGAACTGATGCTTTTGAACTGTGGTGCTGGAGAAGACTCTTGAGAGTCTCTTGGACTGAAAGGAGATCAAACCAGTCCATCCTAAAGGAAATTAGTCTTGAATATTCATTGGAAAGACTGATGCTGAAACTGAAGCTCTAATAATTTGGACAGCTGATAAGAGCTGACATTGGAAAATATCCTGATGCTGGGAAAGATAGAAGGCAGAAGGATAACAGGGTGACAGAGGGTAAGATGGTTGGATGGCATCACTGACTCAATAGGCATGAGTTTGAACAAACTCCAGGAGACGGTGAAGAACAGGGAAGCTTGGTGTGCTTCCATCCATGGGGTTGCAAAGATACAGACTGGGTGAAAATATTTGCAAATCACATGTCCAACAATGGACTTCATCCAGAATATAAAGAATTTTTAAAACTCAGTAATAAGAAAACAATCTAATCCAAAATAGGCAAAATTCAAAAAAAAGAATATAAGAAGGACAAATAAGCACTCAAAAAAACTCAACATCATTAGAAAATAGGATAGCAAACACTAAAAACCACTGTGTTAATCATTATATCCTTATTAGAATGGCCAGAGCAAAAATATTGAAAAGTGCTGAAAAGGATGTAGAACATCATTTTAGAACTTTCACACATTACTGGTGAGGATGCAAAATGACACTGCCAGAATGATGAGTGGTAATGTGAAGGTTAATTTCACATTTCAACTTAACTGGGCCACAGTGCCCATATATTTGGTTAAACACCATTCTTGATGTTTCTTTGAGGGGGTTATGTGAACAAGATTAATGTTTAAGTCGGTAGATTTTGAACAAAGCAGATTGCTCTCTATAATGTAGGTGGTTCTTACCCAGTTGGTGAAAGACATTACTAGAACAATGACTAACCTCAGAGCCAAAACGAAACTCTTCCAGAAGACTGCATCGGGACTCAAACTGCATTTTCTTTCCTGAGCCTCCAATCTGCAGTCCTATCCTATCAGATATTGTTTTCACCAAGCCTCTATAATCATGTGAGCCATGAGTCAATTCCTTACAACAAATCTCTAGATAGATAGATAGATGAAAGTCATATACACATGTGCATACATACATAAATATACATGAATGTGGGTACCTATACAAACATGTGTGTGTGTGTGTGTGTATACACAAACATGTGTGCGTGAGTGTGTTTATACACATACCTCCTATTGGTACTGTTCTCTTGAGAACCCTAATTAATGCAGTCAATTTCTTACAAAGTTAAACATATACTCACCATATATCCTGGCATTTCTGTTCCTGGGTGTTTGCCCTTGTTAAGTGCAAACTGAAATTCACTCAAAGCCTATATGCCAATGTTCTTAGCAGATTTATTTGTAACACCAAAAACCTTCAGACAAGCAAACTGTCTTGCAAATGAATGGAAAAATGAACTTTGGTAAATAGTATTCAATGGAATACTATTCAGCTATAAAAAGGACCAAACTATTAATACAGGCAACAATCTGGATGAATCTCAAAGATATTTTGCCTATGCTTAGGGATAGAAGCCAGTTTCAAAGAGTTAATATTCTATGATTTCATTTATTTGCCACTATATGATTTCATTTATTTGCCACTATTAAAAAGGTTAAAGAGAGTGATGGAAAACAGATCAGTGATTGTCACAAGTTAAGAGTAAGAGGGAGGCATCACTAAAGAGGGTAGTATAAGAGAGTGCTACAGCGATGATCACTTTTCTGTATCTTGATTGTGGTGGTAGTTACACAAACAGAAATGTTTCAAAACTGATAATGAAAACCATTTGCATGAAAAAAAAATAATAACATGAAAAGACACTGATGTGTAAAACCCTCCATTTTAAACTTTTGATTCAAAGTAGAAATAAAAACAAAATTATAGAATCTCAAGAAAAGAAAGCTAATGAAATTGATATATGCATCAGAATCTATGAGATAAAAGGACCACAGTTCTCAAGAAAGAAAGCAAGAATGCCCATCATCAGTCTCATTTAGCGCTGAACTGGAGGAACTAGCTAAGGAACTAGGCAAGTAAAAGGAATTATAATCAAATGATATAATGGTGTACCTAAAAAATAAACCAAGAAAATAATCTGAAGATTACAAATACTGAGAGTTTTCAGAAAGCTTAGAGAATAAAAACAATATAATAATGATTATATACAGAAATCAATCAGTAGATTTCATATACACAAAAAAAATCTGCTAGAAAAATAAAAAGAGAAAAATACCACTCAGAGTAGCAATAAAAACAACAAAATTAGAAGAAATAAAATAACAAGCAATGTGCAAAATCTCTAAAGAAAATTTTAAGTTACTGTTAAAGCATGCAAAAGAAGAAAAATGCAAAGAACTTTTCTTGGAATGGGTTCATGATTAACATCATGAAGGTGTTCATTTCCCCCAAAGTATTAATATCTTATACATTTAACAAGATCACAACAAAATTGTTCTTTGTTGCTATTATTATCACTGGGATGGGGACAGAGAGGAATTAGACAAGTTGATGGGACAGCTCATTAAAATTTAATAAATAAACAAAAATGCTGAAACTGAAAAAGAAGAACAATGTGAGGGTTATAGTCTAACAATAAATCACATTGAATTATCAAGCCACAGTAATAAAACTACAGTTTTGGCACATGAATAGACAAACTGGAGAGAATTAAAAGAATGAAAATGAACTAAAATACAGAAGTGTATAAAATGTCCTCTCAAATCACATTGGTAAAGAAAGGCCTATTCAATAAATGGTATGAAAACAACTGAATAGCCTTTGGAGAAAAGAATAAGTTAAATACACTTATTCGTACAACAAAATAAATTCCAGTTGGATCAAAGATTTAAATGTAAAATTGAAATCCCAAAAGAACTGGGGGAAAAAAGTAACCTTGGAGGAATTTGTGTATCTTGCAGAGGAAAATTATTCCTAATCATGATTAGAAATCCAGAGTTATTTTTAAAAATTATATAACAATATATAACTTCTAAATAGCAAATTCACAAATATAATGATATAACAAATAAAACAAATTCACAATATAACTTCTAAATAGAAAAAATAATAATAATAATAAGGAAAAAAGGGAGAGAGGGAAGGAGGAAAGAAGGAAGAAAAACTGGGCAAAAGGTATGTCACTTGCATGATATTTGAAGCACTAACATTACCAATATACAAGGAGCTCCTAAAACCTTATTGCTAAAAAGACCAATGACACATTAAAAAAAAGTATGCAAAGGATGTGAATAATTAGTTTACAGAGAAGGAAATAAAAATAGCTGTAAGTAATAAAAAGATGTTCCTTATTTGAAATAAAAAAAGATACAAATGAAAATTACATTGAGATCTAAATTTCACCTATAAAAATTGCAAGAATATGGACAAATTTTAATAATATAGCTTTTATTGAGGTAAAATTGGTATATGACATTATATGTTTCAGGAGTTTCCCTAAATGAGCTGAGTGATCATGGGCATCACCCTATTTTTCTCAAATGTAGAATTTAAGGTCTTAAGCTGTAGGAAAAAAAATTACTAAAAATTATTGACATTTTCACATAATCTCATACTTGCACTTTTGCTGAGACTTTGATCCTCAACTCTTGCTCCTAAGCACGGAGTTAACAGGAGTCCTGCTTGGCTGTTAGTGAATGGGGTCATGTAAGAATAAGGCAACAGAAGAGGCACTGCCAGCTTCATCTCACGCTTCCACAAAGCCAGCTGCTGGCTTGAACTCTCATTTCCAAGAATCACAAGATCAGCGAAGATCATGTACTCATGACTTCTTGACTAATAGCACT
>NW_011494928.1:1720877-1724753 GCF_000754665.1 Bison bison bison
TGAGAATCAATAAAAATGACTGGCCATTTAGCATACTGTATCTTGGAATCATAGGAAGTTTCCCATTTGGTAACAGCTCAATGATGGCACCCTGGGTTTTCACTCAGCTGGTTGAGATGTATCTCCGGAGCTGTCTCTTGGATGACGGAACCTGTCATGGGTCAGAGAGACCAGGGCTCATTTTAATCTTCTGGACACGTGATGATGTCCTGGGCACTGAGATCCACAGTGAACAGCTGTTGGCAGCAGCACTGTCTGCAGTGCTAATAGGTCTTTCATCCTTTTCAGAGCTAACTGCTAAGTGGATATGGATAAATATAGACTTTGAACTAGCAGACTTTCACGTGCCTTTAAAACTTTCCCCCAAATCATTCCTTACCTTTATCAAAACAGTGGACTCACAAATAAAAAAGAGCTGATTCGGTTTTGAACAGGGACAATGTTTTCCCAACATTCTGTTTCTAGGAGACACCCACTGTTGTGTCTACTTAGCCAATTTTTTCCAGTCTCTACTCCATTATCAGCCTGTGTTATGGGAAAACCCTAAGAAAGACTGCTTGGTAAATGCGAAGAGCAAAGACTCTGGAATAAGAAACAGCTCTGGTTGAACACTGGCTCTGTGACTTACTATTAATAACTCCGGAATCCATGGGCAAGCAACTTACCTCTGAGCTCAGCTTCTTCATATGAAAGAATAATGATGCTGCTTTATGGGGTAGTTTTGAGTATTAAAAATATGAACTAGCATATGATCCAGAAATCCCATCTTTGGGCGTATAGCCTGCAGCTGCTGCTGCTAAGTCGCTTCAGTCCTGTCCGACTCTGTGCGACCCCATAGATGGCAGCCCAGCAGGCTCCCCCGTCCCTGGGATTCTCCAGGCAAGAACACTGGAGTGGGTTGCCATTTCCTTCTCCAATGCATGAAAGTGAAAAGTGAAAGTGAAGTCGCTGAGTCTTGTCCGACTCTTAGCGACCACCAGGCTCCTCCGTCCATGGGATTTTCCAGGCAAGAGTGCTGGAGTGGAGTGCCATTGCCTTCTCCGATCGCCTGAGAAAACCATAATTTAAAAGGATAGATGGACCCCAGTGTCATTCAGTGTTCACTGAAGCACTGTTTACAATAGTCAGGACAGGAAAACAACCTAAATGTTCAATGACAGATGAATGGGTAACAAAAGACGTACATGTATATAATGGGTATTACTCAGCCACTCAGAATGAAATAGGGTCATTTGTAGAAATGTGGCTGGACCCAGGGTTGGGCTTACAGAGTGAAGTAAGTCAGAAAGGGAAAAACAAATATTGTATATTAATGTATATATATGGAATCTAGAAAAATGATACAGATGAAGCTATTTCCAAGACAGGAATAGAGACACAGGCACAGAGAACAAACATGTGGACACAGAGTGGGAAAGGGGAGGGTGGGATGAACTGGGAGAGTGGGCCTGACATATATACACTGCCACGTGTGAAACAGACAGCTAGTGGGAAGCTGCTATAGGACACAGGAGCTCAGCTTGGTGCTCACTGGTGACCTCAAAGGGTGGGATGTGGTGGTGGGAGGGAGGTCCAAGAGGGAGGGGACGTATGTATACATATATTTGATTCACTTTGTCGTACAGCAGAAAGTAACACAACATTGTAAAGCAATTATATTCCAGTTTTAAAAAAATAAAAGAATTTGAGACAAAAGTAAATAAATTATATGCCAAGAAAAAATATGTATTAAATGCAGCTGTCTTGTTGAAAGCACTCAACGAGTACAGATTATTATTCTTTCCTAAGGGTTGTAACTTATAATCACAGCTCTTGCAAAGCAGGTCAGGCCCGAGTGGTCCCAGGAAACAGGTGAAACATTCCTTCTTGAAAGGCATTTCCTCCTTCTCTTAGCCAGTTAAGTGAAGATACACAGACTCCAGAAGGGTCATTCCATTTTCTCTAAGTAACCTGTTTAGTGATATTGAATGAGAAAGTGCTATTCTTGTTTAAGAACTTTTTATAGAATAAGTGTCCTGTTAAGTTTCCCTAAGGAGATTCCACTAAACTCAGTGCTCCAACTCCCTTGCTGTCTTGTCTCAGACCCTTGTGTTAGTTGGTGAACAAGACAGGATGCTTGTCTTTTTACAAATCCTAAGTTTCATGGGGCTTAGATAAAAATAAGCAGGCAATTAAAACTGGCAAGAAACATGCCACAGCTGAGGATACATAGAATGCTACATAAACAAAATCTCAGACTGAGGCGGAAGGAGGGCGTTTGGTCATATAAGAGAAAACTAAGAGCTAACCAGGGGTCTGGGATGCATGATGCTGGGGTGTGGGGAGCATCATTCCAGGCAGAAGGAACAGCAGAGGTGGGTTGAGTGGCAAGAAAATTAGGCATATTTTCTCTGAAGAGTCAAGCTGTGAGGAGACGCTGCAGCATCTTCTAAGTCAGAGCAAGCCATTCGGGGGCTTTCAGCAGTGATGAGCACCATCAGATCTGTGTTTTAGAAAGATTGCTGTGACTGTGGGTTGGAAAATAGATTCAAAGCAGCATGACTGAAGACAGCAGGATCACCGGGGGGCCGCTGCAGCCAGCCAGGGGAGAGGTGGTACCATACTAGAGAAACAGCGATGTGGTCTTGGATAGCAAGGCCTTTCTGGGCGGTGTCCATCCCACACTGTGACAAATCGTAGCAAATTTTACTAAACAGCAAGATTAAATATGTCGATTCATGGCCAACATCTTAGTGAGTTTCATTTTAACTGACAAAAGACCCTTCTTGCCAGGGAATCATTTATTCAAAAAACCCGTGAGAACTGGCATACGCAAGACACTCTGGAGTTACAAAGCTAAAACAGCTACTATCAGCAAGGAAAAGTGAAAAAGTCGCTCAGCGGTGTCTGACTCTTTGCTGCCCCATGGACTATATACAGTCCATGGAATTCTCCAGGCCAGAACACTGAAGTGGGTAGCTTTTCCCTTCTCCAGCGGATCTTCCCCACCCAGGGATCGAACCCAGGTCTCTGGCATTGCAGGCGGATTCTTTACCAGCTGAGCTACAGGGAAGCCCGTCAGTAAGGAAGGGCAATTGCAACAACAAAAATAACAGGAGGAAGTGGTGTTACCTGTGCTAATAGAAAAAATTCTCAACAAATATTGGTCCAATATATGAAAGAATGAATGGATAAATTATGTTAGCTTCTGTTCGGCCTTAAAGGGTGGAGATGAGAGGGAAGTACTTAGAGGAAGAAATAATACCGCAAATCCATGTTGAGGTGATTCTGTGAGTGGAGATACCAAGGAAGGGAAACAGGGAATGTGAAAGATTTATGGACAGGGAAATACAAGCTGCATGCACAGGCCTGAACTGAGGCCAGAAACAATAACACAAAATTTAGATAACAGCTGAAATCCAGAAGTTGAGAAGATGGAGAGTTGGAAATTTTTTTAAATGGAGAAAGATTGGAGGCTTCTGGATACGAAAGTAAATAAATCAGAGTCAGATCCATCATCCCTATAGGTTAACTTCTTTTTTTCTCTCGTGTGTTCTCTATGCTAGCATGCATGTGTGTGTGTGTGTGTGTGTGTGTGTGTGTGTGCGCGCGCGCGCGCATGGGTGCAGTTGTAGAGGGTCACCAGGTTTATAACACGAACATTTCTTTTAGGGAAGTGTAGCCTTCCATGGGGTAGCTGCTCTCGGCTGCTCCCGTGCCACACAGCTGCTGCTCCTGTGAAACGCTGGGCTGGAAGAAGCACAAGCTGGAATCAAGATTGCTGTGAGAAATATCAATAACCTCAGATATGCAGATGACACCACCCTTATGGCAGAAAGTGAAGAAGAACTAAAAAGCTTCTTGATGAAAATGAAAGAGGAGAGTGAAAAAGTTAGC
>NW_011494928.1:1724947-1725452 GCF_000754665.1 Bison bison bison
TGAAAACAATGACAGACTTTATTTTCGGAGGCTCCAAAATCACTGCAGATGGTGACAGCAGCCATGAAATTAAAAGACACTTACTCCTTGGAAGGAAAGTTATGACCAACCTAGATAGCATATTAAAAAGCAGAGACATTACTTTGCTAACAAAGGTCCATCTCATAAGGCTATGGTTTTTCCAGTAGTCATGTATAGATGTGAGAGTTGGACTGTGAAGAAAGCTGAGCACTGAAGAATTGATGCTTTTGAACTGTCGTGTTGGAGAAGACTCTTGAGAGTCCCTTGGATTGCAAGGAGATCCAACTAGTCCATTCTGAAGGAGATCAGCCCTGGGATTTCTTTGGAAGGAATGATGTTGAAGCTGATACTCCAATACTTTGGCCACCTGATTCAAAGAGCTGACTCATTTGAAAAGACCCTGATGCTGGGAAAGATTGAAGGCAGGAAGAGAAGGGGACAATAGAGGATGAGATGGTTGGATGGCATCACGGACTCAATGGAC